>NW_014639003.1:391501-637325 GCF_000747765.1 Moesziomyces antarcticus
GGGGTTGTGTTCGAAGAAAGGGATGTGTGGAAAGTTGACAGCTGATCAAAGGGAGAGCTGTCGAGACAAAGGACGATGAATGGCGACGTCATCGATCCTTCCAGCCTGATCTTCCAAGCCCAAGTACAGAGCGAGGGATATAAACGACCCCGAAACAGAGCTCAAAGGATGGAGGGGATCTTCAAGTTTCGACGCAAGGTTTGTTACCGCACTAGGCTAAGATTATGGTGTCTTGCATCTGGAGTCTCGACCACGCTACATCGGCGACTAGTGGTGTAGCAATGACTCTGGCTATGATGTCAACCACGCACACATCGTTCCCGAAAGGCGGCTTGACTTCCAAGGCTGTTCCGAGGTCTTTTACGACTCCACTGGCAGCTGCCATCTCGGCCGTTCGTACCGATCTCAGCCACGAGGATGACATCCCCACTGCGGTACCGTCGAGCTCAATGCAGCGAACGGTGCTTACCGACATTACCAACACCACCAACGCACTGCCTTCAACCACTTCTCGAGCGACAGTGTCGGTACGAGGTAGGAAAGTAACCGATGCTTCACTGCGTAAGACGATCGTGGCGCTTCAACACCGCAAGAAGGTCATGCGACGTAGAAATGCTATCTCGCTCACACGCGAACAGGCAACCCGTCTTGCCCAACAACTCTCACAAGTCCGGCAACATCCCTCCAACAATGACGATGCAAGTGAGGCCGCACACAATGCCAAACCGATCCCCTTCGTAACGTGCCAACTCGACGACAATCTCTACCTCGTCTCGAGACGCGATGGACACACTCTCACCTGTCCACCCCACTCCACCACCTGCACCTGCTCACCATCCCACCTCTAGATCTCAAGTCACATTCGAATCCATACCAACTCTGCTTTTTTTGTGACAACGTGCATTTGGGTTGAGATTTTGAAAAGCGAGATTGAGAACATGATCCAGTCAAGACCATGCGGGAGACCTGGATGAATTTTGGGGTGTGTGTGTGGGATAGGGAAGAACCACGTCGGGATCGACGAGGACGAAAGAGACGTAGAATTACATGCAAAAGCCGCAGGATCGCTTTGCGAGACGAAGAAATCCACCACGCTGCACTGCCGCGCCATCTCGCTTTTCGATGGAAGAGTATGGGGGTTGTGGTATCCCTCTCAACGGCCCTCGTCGGGCCGTTGGATCTGGAAACGCCACAGCGCAGAGTGCGGTTGTCGTCTCGATTGGTGAAAGCGCCTGTGACCATTACGTGGCCGCGCTACGCCTTAGCACAGCGTGGCGCGATTGGGAAAAGAGTGGAGGATGCTGGGATGAGAACATTGTGCGAACGAGACCGGGGGAGATGCGATGCGAGGGAAACAAAGTTTACTCGTCGTCGATCTCGATCTCGCCGGCGTCGATGCCCTCAATGATGGCGTGGGGGTTCTGGCCGTTGACGGTGCAGCCGACGGACTGGGCGGTGCCGAGGATCTCCTTGACGGTGCCGGCGAGCGACTTGGCGAACGACTTGAAGCGCATCTTGCGGGCGATCTCGACGATCTCCTCGAGGGCGATGTTGCCGCCGTGCTTGATGTTCTTCTCCTTCTTGCGGTCGCGAGGGGGCTCCTTGAGCGCCTTGATGACGAGCGAGGAGGCCGAGGGGACGACCGAGACGGCAGCCTGACGGTTCTGGACGGTGAGCTGGACGGTGACGCGGAGACCCTTCCAGTCGCCGGTGGCCTTAGCGATGTCCTCACCGACCTTCTTGGGCGAGAGACCAAGAGGACCGATCTTGGGGGCAAGCGCCGAAGAGGCACCAACCTCACCACCGGTGGCACGGAGGTAGATGATCTGTTGGAGGTAAGCAGGAAGGGGTCAGTCTTTAGGCCAAGAGACGAATCTTTGAGACGGCTGCATGTCTCTGTAACACTGCGACGCTTCAAGTCGACGCTGCACAGATCCGATGATGGTTGTCCTTTTGTCGGGTGGCAGACTGGGCTGGGTCGAGCGCAGGTTCGTGTGTATGCGCGCACGAACGCCGAGACGGATGGCCAGCGCTAGAGAGACTGGATCGACAGTCTCTCGACCTGAATGTTCTGCCGCATCCATGCCATCGCTCTGCGAAGCGCAAGCTGCTGTCAATCCCCTCCTCCTCCGATGTTGCCACAACTGAAGCGAGCTGCTAATGTATCGGCTACGCCCTGCTCTGGCCACCACGGTGAGCATATCCACGGCACGTCCCAACAATCGAACAATACTAGTGACTCGGTCACAGTATCCTGTAGTTCGAAAGAAGCCGCACCTGACGCGGCTGCGGCTGCACACTTCTTCCCTCCTGGTGCCAGATGCCAAGACGATTGCGAACGCCTTCTGCAGGTGTGTACGAGCGCATCGTCGCTGGGCAAAGTGTCGGACAAGGGTATTATGTGGCTCGGGTGATGATTCAAGATGCCATGGTCGAGGTGGTGGCGGCGTGGCGGATCTGTGCAAGCGTGTCGGCGTGTCGAAAGTGTGCGAGAGTGTCGATGCAGCGAGGCTGGATAATCACCTTGATCTCGTTGGGGTCGATCTTGGGCGCCATTGTGAATAGGTATGGATATGGTGGTGATCTGAACGGTGAAGACGGCAGGCTGGGATCGACACAATCACACCCACCACACCGTCTGCACTCGCCCGCGCACACAGTTCACAGTTCACGGCTTCTTGGTGCAGTTCAGATCGCGCTGTCGCGCCGTGCAACCGGAAATTCCATTCGTCGAGGGCACCTGCTGCTCCGAAGTCACATCACTGCCGATGCCTCGGTCTCTGGTTGCTACCTGCCTTTGACGCTCAGAGTCCTGGGGAGCCCGCAGTGCAAGTTCAGCCTTGGGGCGCTGGCTCCAGCCAGAAGGTCCCTCCGGATTTTTAGAAAGTTCGGCCGAGCTTTGCCCGTGGCCTTTACAAGTCACGTGTTATAATGCTCTTTCGAAAAATCAAGACTGCAGCCTTAGTCAATGGAAACCGAGCTGGGGCGCGCAGCTGAGGCAGGCGGCTTGGCCTGCGACTTGGCTCAGGAAGAAGATGTCGAGGTTGCGAGAGCGGGTTGAGCCAGCTGCGGCCTCAACCTGCGGAGCTAGCAAGCAAGCAAAGACACACATGGACACGAAGTGAGCAGGCTGAGACGCAGCAGAGCCTGGCTCGCCTACCGACTGCAGCTGCACACAGAGGCTACGCCAGGCCGGCTCTGCGACTGGGCACAGGCGGGCGGGCGGGCGGGCGCGCCAGTCGTCGAGATGATCTCGGCTTCTCGTCGTCATCACCGTCCCGCTCTCATCACCACCTACTCGAACACATATTCGCCAAGATGTAAGTCGCACAAACAGCACCAGCCATATCGCAGATACAAGGAGCATTGCAGAAATACGCAGCTACGCCACCAACATCGTCCAGGAACTGCCAATCAACCGCACGAGCCCAGTCATTACTGCCGCCAACGTCGCTGCACCACATCGCATCACACTGCACATCTTCACCGACAATTACGGCGCATCAGCAGGACCATCACCGCCCATCGCAACATCAGCGAAAGGCACCCCGACGACTTTGTGTTGTTCCTGCTACAATCAGATCCAGAGCACCGGCACGGACTTCATAGCCCTTTATTGAGAGCGATCCGCCGACCCGCCGCAGATTCATTGCCATTGGAAAGCAAGCAGATCTACCGACAAACATGCAGTACTTGCGTAAGGGAGATTCTCCTTGAAGCGCCGATCTCCGTCCGTGCAGAATAGTCTGTTACCTCCTGCAGCCAGTCCCTGCAACATCCTCAGAACTCGTCTCAACCATCGACGTTGCGCCGAGCCTTTTCGCATTCTCAGCTTGCCCTTGTCATCTGCGATATGTGCACTACAAACGCACTCATTGGGACAGCAAACTGACCTCAGCCCACTGGTGACTTTGCGTTCGCAGGTCTGAGTCTCTCGTCTACAAGGGCTCCCTCGCCGGCCACAAGGGCTGGATCACCGCCATCGCCACCTCGCAGGAGAACCCCGACCTCCTCCTCACCGCCTCGCGTGACCGCACCATCATCGTCTGGCAGCTGTCGCGCGACGACTCCAACTACGGCTACCCCAAGCGCATCCTCCACGGCCACAACCACTTCGTCTCGGACATTGTCATCTCGTCCGACGGCCAGTTCGCCCTCTCCGCCTCGTGGGACAAGACCCTGCGTCTCTGGGACCTCAACACCGGCACCACCACCCGCCGCTTCGTTGGCCACACCGCCGACGTCCTCTCGGTCTCCTTCTCCGCCGACAACCGCCAGATCGTCTCGGGCTCGCGCGACCGCACCATCAAGCTCTGGAACACCCTCGGCGAGTGCAAGTTCAACATCACCGACGACGGTCACTCCGAGTGGGTCAGCTGCGTTCGCTTCAGCCCCAACCCCCAGAACCCCGTCATTGTCTCCGCCGGTTGGGACAAGGTCGTCAAGGTAAGTTTCGCTTCGGCTCGCCAAGCTGGCATGCGCACATCAGAGTCGGCAGACGACGTCATGGACCGCAGTTGCAGGCGGAAAGAACGGAGGAACGCGGCAGTCAGCCAAGAGCGCTGGCTTGCGATGAAGAGTGCTTTTTCAAATATTTGCTACTATAGAGAGCATAGCTCGATGAGAACATCCTAAAGTCACCAAGATCACTGAGCATCCACCTCGCAAAGAGATGGAGCCGCCAAGGGAACCAAGCAAGGAAGGCGTCGTCGCCGCCAACTCTGATCTGCGCCGAGTCTTCTTTGGAAGCAGAATCGATGACTGACGACTCTTTCGCTCTTTTTCTTCCGCGTTGCATAGGTTTGGGAGCTCAGCAAGTGCAAGTTGAAGACCAACCACTACGGCCACACTGGCTACATCAACACCGTCACCGTTTCGCCCGATGGTTCGCTCTGCGCCTCGGGTGGCAAGGACGGCATCACCATGCTCTGGGAGCTGTCGGACGGCAAGCACCTCTACTCGCTCGAGGCTGGTGACACTGTCAACGCGCTCGTCTTCTCGCCCAACCGCTACTGGCTGTGCGCCGCCACCGCCTCGTGCATCAAGATCTTCGACCTCGAGTCCAAGAGCATCGTCGACGAGCTCAAGCCCGAGTTCACCGGCGTCGGCAAGAACTCGGCCGACCCCGAGTGCCTGTCGCTCGCCTGGTCCGCCGACGGCCAGACCCTCTTCGCCGGTTACTCGGACAACATCGTCCGTGTCTTCACCGTCTTGTAAATTGTGTAGCACCACCAGCACAGGTCTTTTTTCCCCTTCGCGCCAGCGATGGGTTGAAGAAGCATCTCACGGTCGGAAGGCATGCCTTGTGGCGCGCCTTCTGATCACTTGCCGATCTTGTCGCAACGGAACGCGGCGAGACGGGCAACGTCCTCCTCCATCCTCTCAATCACCCTCCCGTAAACAAAAAATGGTCTCGTGCGCGCTTGTACCTGTTGCATTTCTCATCCTCCTCTCTCGCAGATCTAGCGGCCAATCCACACGAACCGTCCCGGTTTTCCGTTCTCATAATGCTCGTCTGATTCCCAAATGGTCTGTGTAGCAAAGCTTGTGTGCTGAGCGACAGTTGGAAAGCGATATGATAAGAGTCTTGTCGATTGCTATAAGTTATGCGGAAGCAAGATCTAGACGCTCATCTTCATGTCGATTTTGGGGTGGCACTTGTAGCCTACGACTTCGAAGTCGTCGTAGGTAAAGTCGTCGATGTCGATGATGTTGCGCTTGAAGTTGAGTTTGGGGAAAGGCAGAGGCTGGCGTTCGAGCTGGACCTTGAGAGGCTCGATGTGGTCCTTGTACACGTGCGCGTCGCCCATGGAGAGGATGAGCTCCTTGGGCTCGCAGTCGGTCACCTTGGCGACCATGTAGGTGAGCAGCGCATAGCTCGCGATGTTGAACGGCACGCCTAGCCCGAGATCGCACGAGCGCTGGTACATCTGGCACGAGAGCTGCTTCTTGCCCTCGCCGCGCGCGTGCGCCTCCAGGTTGGACACATAAAACTGGCAGAACATATGGCAGGGCGGCAACGCCATGAGCTCGAGGTCGCGCGGATTCCACGCGCTCAGAAGGATGCGTCGGTCGGTGGGGTTGTTTTTGATCTTGTCGATCACTTGGCGCAGCTGGTCCACCCCCTGCCCCGTATAGTCGGCATCACAGTCCTTGTACTCGGCGCCAAAGTGACGCCACTGAAAGCCGTACACGGGGCCGAGATCGCCCTCGCGACGGTGCTGCAGGCCGCGCGAGTCCAGAAATTCGCGCGAACCGTTGCCGTCCCAAATGTGCACGCCCTTGTCCGTCAGCAGCTTGGAGTCGGTCTTGCCCGCCACGAACCAGAGCAGCTCTTCGAGCACGCCGCGGAAGAAGACGCGCTTGGTGGTGAGCAGCGGCAGCGTGCCGTCCGCGAGGTTGAAGCGCAGCAGCTGCGGCGCAAACAGCGCCACGGTGCCCGTGCCCGTGCGGTCGGACCTCGTCTCGCCCGTCGAGATGATGCGCGAGACGAGCTCGAGATACTGCGACTCGTCATGCTTGGCCGAGCCTGCGGAGCCGGGCGCGCCCTCGACGTTGCCCTTGGGCCCGGTCTTGGACGAGAACATGCCTGCGATGGTGGGCTCGGCAAAGTTGTGGTGCGCATAGCCCAACACCACCATGCCTCCCGCATCCATCTCAAACAGACGGCCGTTGGTGAGCGGAAGCCCCAGCCAGCGCGCGATAAAGACACGGTTGAAGTGGCCGTGGCAGACGAGCAGAACGTCGCACGTCTTGGCACCAACGTCGTGGCCCTGGTTGCGCTTGTCGACGTGCCCCGACTGGAGCTCGCGGATCTTGGCGATGACCGAGTCGATGCGGTCGCTCATGTGCTGTGCCGACTCTCCCGGCAGCTCGTCGGGACGCTCGGGGTGGTCCGGCGTGCCTTCGGTCCAGATATCCCAACCGGGATGCTTTGCTCGAATCTGATCGGTCTTGAGGCCCTCGTAGGCGCCGTAGTCCCACTCGCGGCAGTCTTGGAGGATCTCTACCTGCGGGATGTGCTCGCGCTGGCTGGCGGGGATATGGTCGAGCATGATTTGGAGCGTGCGCTGCGAGCGCGTCCTTGGGCTGACGAAGATGTGGTTGAGTTTGGTGGGGTCGATGAGCTTGCCGTTGCCGACGCCGACGATGCTGGGCGCGAGCTGGCGCATCACCTCTTCGCCGTGCGGTGTGAGCGGGATGTCGGAGCGGCCGGTGTGCTGTCCCGAGATGGACCATTCCGTCTCGCCGTGACGCGCGAGGAACACGCGGGGCATCGCCATCTTGTGCAGAATACTCGGCCGCTGTTTTGCGTGCGCAGGGTGATGGAAACGGTCGGATGTGGCGAGAGGAAGGGAGCAAGAGAGGATGTCGGGGTTGCCGATCTTGTCGAGGCGCGGCATAATCTCCGACGCTCTTTAGCGAGAGTCACACTTTTGAGCTTCCCACGGCTCGCTTGGGCCAGCGCTGCTGCTGCTCCGCACTCCGAACCCACTCGAAATCACGTCCATCAACGCGACACGCGCGTCGCCAGCCAAGCCCCGATTGTCCGCATTTCACATCGACACACCCGATCTTGCAGAGGCAGCTCAGCCCTGCCAGCTTGACGGTACTTCCGCACTGTCGACGCGGATACACTAGACTTGCAACTGAATAGCGACACTCGAATGCTCAACGACAACTTTGCTGTGACTCGGCTTTTGGTTCTAGGGCCTCAGCAGTGTACAAGTGTGGATCGGACGAGACTACTACGACGAGAACCAAGACGACGACTCCTCCTTGCCCGAGGTCATGTCGGAGCTGATGATCCTGTGCACGTGGCAGAGGTAGTCGACGTAGCTCATGGCGTCGTTGTTCTGGTCCTCGACCAAGCTGTTGGCGAGCTCCACCTCGGTGCCGTCGCGGTTCTGGCGCGCGATGAGCACGGGCAGCTCCGGCTTGTTCCTCTGCTGCGCAAACGACTGCACGATGGCGCGCACCTGCTTGGACAGCTTGGTCGGCAGCTTGGGCAGCCGCGTCATGCGCGCATCGACCTCCTCGAGCGAGTTGACGCCGTACAGATCCTCCAGCAGACGCGGGTTGACGTTGGCGCCCAGCCACACGATGCACATCTCGCCGTTCTCGAGCAGGTAGGCACCGTGGCCCTCCATGCGCAGGTACGACGGTCGCATGAGCGCGGGCGTCTTGATGCGCGTGCCGTCCACGCTGCTTCCGTCCGGCTGCTGGATCTTGATCGGCGAGCCGTCGGCATCGGACATGGTGTGCAGCGCAATCATGCGTGGATACAGCATCGACATGATCGCCGACACGCCCTGGGCACGGAAGAAGCGCATGTAGAACGCGCGCACGTCTGACGTGACGTTGCCGCCCTTGATGCACTTGGTCTTGTTGATCGCGAGCGCATATAGCGGGAAGAGCTTGAAGCTCTCCGGGAGGATCAGCTGGCCCGGACTCGTCGACGACGCACAGTTGCGGCGATACGCCAGCAGAATCTTGACGCACTTGTCTGTCAGGTAGTGGCGCACCTCCTTGAGCGGCTTGGCATGCGCCAGCGACACCACCTCCTTGGCATAGTACGCCACCGTGCTGTCCATGTCGGCGTAGCGGAAGACGTTGCCCAGCAGCGACGTCACGGGAACGGCGATGTTGTGGCATCGCACCCGCCTCTCTCCTTCGGCCGTCGTGTACAGCACGGCGCACTGGAAGTGTGCCTCGTGCTTCTCGTCCAGCTTGCCATCGTGCTTGACCAGAGCCGCCACGCACTTGTCTGCGTCCATGGTGCCCACCTCGAGATCCGTGACGTTGCGCTGGAAAAAGTTGCCGAAATGGTCGGCGACGCGCAGCCCGTTGGAGCAGCGCAGACGCATCGTCACGTTGTACGCCGTCTCGCGCAGCACCGTGCGACGCACCTCGCTCTGCAGCTTGACGCCGTCGCGCACCGGGTCGAAGCGCGGGTGGAAGAACACCTCTCCGCCCGTGAAGCCCGGCAGCACGCCGATGGTCGCGACGTCGATGTACTGCGAAGGGAAGAAGAAGACGTTGATGCCGATGCCCGCATCCACACACTCTTCCGCCACGCCGCGGTAGAAGCCGTCCTGCGGCACAAACAGGTTGCGCTCCTTGTCGGTGCCGTACAACTTGGTGTCTTCGCGGTGCTTGAGGGCACCAGGGCCGACGGTCGGAATGGTCGACAGGAAGATGTTGACCTGTCCGCCGATGGTCGAGAGCGCAGCCTGTGCTCCTCGAACAGCGGCGCCGAGCGCGGCATCGCCGACCATGCTGTCGGCGAACATGGAGGGCAGGCTGTCGAGCAGGCCCTCGATCAGATGGCGCGACTCCCAGGCGTCTGCCAGCAGGCCGTCGCTGATGGGCACGAACGGCTCGTCGATGTCGCCGACGACGAGCATCTGTGCCTGATCCAGCTCGGCGGAGAGGTTGTAAAAGTGAAGCGCGCGATCAAAGGTGAGGATGGCCACACGTGCGCCCTCTACGAGGCCGAAGCCGGGGCCAGCGGTAGCATCCGCATCCGGTGCACCGTTGGTGCCCTCGGCGTCGGCAGCGGTCTTGGGCCCGTAGAGCGTCTCGCGGATCGCCTCGACGGAGCTGGCGAGGGCGCCGGAGCGTACAGCGCTGTAGCTCACGTCGATGGCGAACAAGTAGGTCAACGGACGCGGAGCACGCACGGTGGTGCGACCCTTGCCGATCTGGAGCCCGCTGAAGGCCTCGCTCGCGGCCTTGGTGGCGGTCTTGGCTGCCTGCGCACCTTGGCCGCTGAGTCCGAGCGTGGTCCCCTCAAAGTCCTTGATGGCGTCGGACTTGGGGTCGAGTTTGGCCGTCTCGGTACGGGTGCTGGCCGGGGCGACGGGCAGCAGGACGGATGCAGGCGGCGCCGACTGAATAGCCCAGTACTCTTTGGGCACGGCAAAGTCGATCGAGCCGCGGGAGAGTTCGGGACGCTGGTCGAAGTCGACACGGCGGCCGCTCATGTCGAGGTTGCAAAAGTAGTCGGCGGCGACCTCGGTGGCAGTGCCGCAAAGATTGCACGTCCACTTTTGCCCGCCTTCGACGAATACGCACCAGGGGTTGATGTAGGCGCGGCAGCGCTTGCATCGGGGTGGCCCGCTCTCGCCGAACGTGGCGACGGGGATGGGCGCCTCGTCGATGCGCAGCTGGGCGAACGGCTGCATGAGCACAGCGAGAGGCAGCTGCGAGGTGGTGGCGAGCTCGTCGGTGGCCGGCATGCTGTAGGTGGTGAGTCGCATGTGCCTGGGCGAGCAGTTGCCCTGGTCGACGGCGGCAAAGCTGGTGGTGCTGAGCGGCATGCCGCCTCGTCCGCACGTGGCGAACCACTCCTTGTCGAAAAAGTCCTGGTCGGCATCCTGCATCTCGACGGGGCTGGGGATCTGGTCCGGGTCGATCTTGCTGCGCGGACCGGCGAATCGCTGGCCGGCCTGGTGGGGTGGTTGTGCGATGCCGCCGCCTGCGGAGAGCGCCGCCTGCATGCCGGGGATGTTGCTCTGCTGGTTTTGGGGAATGTTGGGGCGGCCTGCATTTTGTGCCATCATGGCGCGGTTGTGTGCGGCCTGTGCCGGAGAGACGACGTTGCGTTGACCGGGCATCTGGTCGAGTGCGGCGTCGGCATCGGCGTCGTTGAAGTGGTGGCCCTGCTGTGCGACCCTGGAAGCAGCTGCTTGCTGCCATGGAGCCGGCGGCGGATTGGGCTGTCCGGGCGCATCGTTCCAACCGGTCGACGGAGCTTGCTGGGCGTCGGTGTGGTAGGCTCGAGCGCTGCGCTTGGTCTTGGCGGGGCCAGCGTCAGCGGCTGAGCCCGGAGCGGGGCTGGGCTGGCGGCCGTGCAGATCTAGACCAGCCATTTGCGATTCCACACCCACCGTGCTGCCAGGCTGTCCGGGCGGTCGAGGGCTCAGCCTGCCTTGCATGGCGGCAGCGTTGGGCTGCAGCCCCGGGTTCTGCGGCCCAGCACCAGGAGCGCCTCCAGACGACGACATGCCTGGCTGTTGCGGAAAGGGTCGGCCTGCTGGAGGGCGGACACCGGCCATGCTCGTGGAGGCTGCAGATGGTGGTCGCGCCATGGGCATGCCGGGTTGAGGTCGGGGCTGCATGGCTGGGTTGGGAGGAGGACGAGCGCCTTGCTGCTGAGGCGGCATCTGCTGCATAGGACGTTGCTGACCGAACTGCTGCTGCTGTTGAGGTGGAAATGCGGCGCCAGGAGGCGCACCTGGACGTGGTGGGGCGGGCTGCGCCTGGAACGGCTGTCCCGGAGCCTGGTGAGGCGGCTGCTGCGGGTTCATGGTGCACGCAGCAATACCAACGAGAGACGAGGGTGTGCTTCTCGGTGCTTTGCTTTGAGTGCCTGTCCAGACGATGCTTGGGTGGATGAAAGAGGAAGGATCGGTGCAGGGGAGAGCTGGCTTTGGATGAGGGTGGGTGGTTGCGCATCTCGAGCGCCGAGGGTTAACGTGGCACCTCGAGTTGGGCGGCCCCGTGCGCTGGCTGGCTCGGCTCGGCTGGGCCTTCCCGTTCGCTCACTCGCTCGCCGGCGCTGCACGCGTCGCCTTCATCTTCCAGCTCAGCGCGGCGCGGAGACCTGAAAGAAGCAACTTCCGTGCGAGATGGCGCAAATTTGTATTGTTAGACCGGCTTCATATGGGACTCTCATTTTTTAATTTACTGTGCGATTTCCGATACGCTCCGCGGCGAGCTGCGTCGGAAGAAATGCACGTTGGTTCGGCGACCCACCTGCAGCGACACGGCAACCGAAGCTGAGATTCGGATTTTCACGAACTGAGTCAGACCAACACGAGCAGCACTCAAGCCGCGCCACCCGCCTGACAAATCCAACGGTACCGGTTCGAACGGCATGGAACCGAGCATCGCCGCCAACACGCGCCGAGGACGATCGATCAGCTGAACCGCTCCAAGCCCGGCTCGGTTGGACTGCCGAACAGCGGCTGCGCAGCCAAGCCAGCCAGTTCTTCTTATCTCCCTGCTGTCCATCCACCACCACCACCACCTGCTCTGTTCTACTAGCAATCGTCAAGATGGCTTCGCTTCGCACTGGTCTTCGTGTGGCTCAGCCGCTGCGAGCATCGACTCGCAACATCAACACCTTCGCCCGTCCCTCGGTGCGCTCGAGCGTGCGTCACTACAGCAGCCCGGCGCCTGGCTCGCCTCCGCCTCCCCCGCCCTCGAGCAGCTCGTCGACGAGCAAGGTGCTGCTCACTTCGGTCGCCATCGCTGCCGTTGCTGGCGGTGCCTTCCTTGCTTTCGGCCAGGACGACAAGAAGTCGCTGCTCGGCGTCGGCCCTGACGGTGCCAACAAGCTGTCGGGCTCCAAGGGCGCCGCCGTCGCCGCCACCAGCGCACACTCCAAGGCCGACTACCAGGCGGTGTACAACGCCATCGCCGAGCAGCTCGAGTCCAACCCGGACTACGACGACGGCTCGTTCGGCCCCGTGCTCGTGCGCCTCGCATGGCACGCCTCGGGCACGTACGACAAGCACAGCAACACTGGCGGCTCCAACGGCGCCACCATGCGCTTCGCCCCCGAGTCCGACCACGGCGCCAACGCCGGTCTGGGCGTCGCGCGCGACTTTATGCAGAAGATCCACGACAAGTTCCCCTGGATCACCTACTCGGACCTGTGGACGCTCGGCGGTGTCGCCGCCATCCAGGAGCTCGGCGGTCCCAAGATCCCCTGGCGCCCGGGCCGCAAGGACTCGGCTGCCGACAAGTGCACTCCCGACGGCCGCCTGCCCGACGGCGACAAGGGCCCCGACCACCTGCGCCACATCTTCTACAAGATGGGCTTCAACGACCAGGAGATCGTGGCGCTCTCTGGTGCGCACGCCCTCGGCCGTTGCCACACCGACCGCTCCGGCTTCGAGGGTCCCTGGACGTTTGCGCCCACCTCGTTCACCAACGAGTACTTCAACCTGCTCATGAAGGAAAAGTGGAACATGCGCAAGTGGAACGGCCCGCCTCAGTTTGAGGACAAGTCGACCAAGAGCCTCATGATGCTCATGACCGACATGGCTCTGGTGCAGGACAAGTCGTTCAAGCAGCACGTCCAGCGCTACGCCAAGAGCGAGGACGAGTTCTTCACCGACTTTAGCTCCGCCTTTGCCAAGCTGCTCGAGCTCGGCGTGCCCGCCGAGAACTTCAAGGCCTTCGAGACCAAGCTCGACGGCGGCAGGCCCTTTGAGTTTGCCACCTCCGCCGAGCAGGAGAACGCCAAGTGATTCGAACACACGCACCCGTCACCCTTCCCTAGCATAGACGCCATGTTCACGCGCTAATCAATTCTCCGTTCACACACTCATGCTTGGGGTGCAACGCAGCCTCGCAGTGTGTTGTCACGAATGTGTGCGAAATGTGGGCTCGCCGAGATTGGCGCGCGGTGGGGCTTCCGCTCAGAGTCGCTCTGAAAGCGTCGACTGGATTGAGCTTGATGATATGATGAGATCCAGCCTCGGACCTGCAGTGCAGTCACATTGGCGACTCTCAGCCAAGGTGCAAGCCAAGGCTGTTGTTGTTGTCTGGGAAGAGAGGCCCCACCCGACCAGGCGTGGAAGCGAGTCATAAATCGACAGCCGCACTAATTGGCGGCGTGGCCGAAGGTGGCAGCCGTTTGTTTCTTCCTAAAACCTGCATGATTTTCTCGCACGCGCTATAGCACACTGCAATTTTCCACGGCGGAGCAGCACAGACCGCTGCGCAGATGGGTGGGCTGCGACCCACAGGCTTTCATTGCACGCCCGAGCCCTTTTTTGGATCGGAACAGCCGGACCCACCGTTGCCAACTTAACTTAGCGTTTCGACCATCACATCAGCGGCAACCTTACCCACACTCCCACAAAACAAGCGCAGTCACACTCGCAACCCGCACGTTTGGCTTCAGCAGCAGCAGCAGCAGCAGCCAGGATCTATAAAGCTTGGCGCTTTCCCGCCTCGCAAGCCAAAGCCCACTTCGACATCCCTCCACCTTTGCTCCTTCTGTCTCTGCCCCAAAATGTCGATCCCTTCTGAAGGCTTGGTCTCGGTCGCCTCCAACGTACAGCCCCAGGCTATTGGCACGGGCTCCCGCGTTGCCAAGGGGAAGACCGTGCTCATCGACAACTACGACAGCTTCACCTACAATGTCGTCCAGTTCCTCGCCGAGGCTGGCGCCGATCTCGTCGTCTACCGCAACGACAAGGTCACCATCGAGGAGATCGAGGCTCTCAACCCCGCCAACATCGTCATCAGCCCTGGACCGGGCCACCCGCTTCACGACTCGGGCATCTCCATCCCCTGCATCAAGCACTTTGCCGGCAAGATCCCCATCCTCGGCGTATGCATGGGCCTCCAGTCCATCTACTCGGCCTACACCGGCATCGTCGAGTTTGCCGGCGAGATCGTCCACGGCAAGACTTCTGAGATCGCTCATGACGCCAAGGGTCTCTACGCAGGTCTCCCCGCTCACGGCGTCGTCGGCACCCGCTACCACAGTCTGGCCGCCCAGCTGCCCAGCTTGCCCAAGGAGCTCGTCGTGACTTCCAAGACTTCGAGCGGCGTCGTCATGGGCATTCGCCACACTCGCTACACCGTCGAGGCTGTGCAGTACCACCCGGAGAGCATCCTCAGCGTCGGTGGCCGCGAAATGATGGTCAACTTCCTCAGCTGGACCGGCGGCACTTGGGACGCCAACCCGCAAGCCAAGGTCGACGCCGCCGCCATCGAGCGTGCCGAGAGCACCACCGAACCCGTCCTCGCCATGGCCAACGACGGCGGTGCTGCTGCCCCTGCAAGCGCACCTGCCGCCGCCAACGGATCCGCGCCCGCCGCCACCGCCAGCGTCGGAACCATCCTCGAGCGCATCCACGTACAGCGACTCAAGGACATTGCCGCCACCAAGGCCGTCCCGGGCTTCTCTCAGCGCGACCTCGACATTGCCCTCTCGCTTCACCTCGCTCCTCCGCTCATCAACTTCCCCGAGCGTCTCCAGCGCCACGCCGCCCGCGGCCTTCCGGGCGTCATGGCCGAGATGAAGCGTGCCAGTCCAAGCAAGGGCGACATCGACCCCACCGCACATGCTGGCGCCCAGGCGCTTGCATACGCGCGCGGCGGCGCCAGCGTCATCAGCGTGCTCACCGAGCCAAAGTGGTTCAAGGGCACCATCCACGACCTCTCGCTCGCCAGACGCGCCGTCGACAATCTGCCCGACCGTCCCGCCATCCTCCGAAAGGACTTTATCGTCGACACCTACCAGATCGCCGAAGCCCGACTCGCCGGCGCCGACACGGTGCTGCTCATCGTCGCCATGCTCACCGACGAGCACCTCAAGCAGCTTTACGACTACAGTGTCGGCCTGGGCATGGAGCCCCTCGTCGAGGTCAACAACCCAGAGGAGATGACTCGTGCGCTCCGCCTGGGTGCCAAGGTCGTCGGCGTCAACAACCGCAACCTGCACGACTTTAACGTCGACATGGACACCACCTCGCGCCTCGCCGATGCCGCCAACAAGGGCGGCGTCATCCTCTGCGCCCTCAGCGGCATCACCGGTCGCAGCGACGTCGCAAAGTACCTCAAGGAGGGCGTCGGCGCCGTGCTCGTCGGCGAGGCGCTCATGCGTGCCAAGGACAAGCGTGCCTTTATCCATGACCTCCTCGGCCTGCCTTCCACCAGCGCCGCCGCAGAGACCGTCGAGGGATCCCTGGTGGGCCACGGCACCCTCGTCAAGATCTGCGGTCTTTCCAGCGTCGAGGACGCCGTCGCGGCTGCTGAAGCCGGCGCCGACATGCTGGGCATGATCCTCGCACCGGGCACCAAGCGTACCGTCTCGCACACCCAGGCGGCCGAAATCATCCGCGCGGTCCGCGCTCTGCCCGGTAGCGCCCCCGAAGACGCCGTCGCATTGGATGCCGAGGCGGTCGCCGGCTTGCTCGAGCACGGCGTCACGCCCGAGGACTGGTTCTCGTTGACGGTCAAGAAGCTGCGTTCGCGCGCAGGCAAGCGCCCGCTGCTCGTCGGCGTCTTCCGCGACCAGCCGCTGGCCGAGGTGGCGAGCACCGCGCAGAAGCTCGGCCTTGACGCCGTGCAGCTGCATGGTCGCAGCGAGGGCATCGAGTGGGCCAAGTTCCTGCCTGGCCGCCTCGTCATCCGTGTCTTCCCCGTGGGCGCCGACGCCCAGATCGGCACGGGCCTGCTGCGCGACGTCGCGCGTCCCGGCTACCACCACCTTGCGGCGCTCGACACCGCCGGCACGCCAACCTCGGCCACCGGCGGCGACGGCGGCACGGGCGTGGCGTTTGACTGGTCGCTCGCTCGCGCCGTGCGCACTGCCGACGCGCTCCCCGCCATCGTCGGCGGCTCCGCCGCGCGCCCCGTGCCCCTCATCCTCGCCGGCGGCCTCACACCCGACAACGTCGCCAAGGCGATCCACGACGCGCTCCCCTTCGCCGTCGACACGAGCTCGGGCGTCGAGACCGACGGCAGGAAGGACCTCGCCAAGATCCGCGCGTTCGTCGCCAACGCCCACTCGGCGCCGCGTCCGCAGCAGTAATTCTCACTCACGCCTTTGCACACGCGCAATCGAAGAGATGACTTTCTTGACAAAACAAATGTATGCGACTTACCTATGGATGCATGTGTGTGTGTGTGTGAGGGGGGAGAAGGGGGAGCGATTGGGGGGGATGAGGTCCAAGAGCGAGTGTGTTGGGGGGTATTACATGAATGGAGCTTTAGACGTGTGGACAGACAAGAGATTTTAGCGAGCAAAGGGGGTTGGAGTTGGTGGGGATTGCAGGGTCATGGACTGGGAGCGAAGGGGCGGCTGTTGGAGCCGGCAAGGAACTTTTTTACTTGGAGGCCTTTTTGACCATTTCTCGGGCCCAGGCGGCGGTCTTGCGCGTTTCGGAGCCGTTGCCACGGCCTCTGCCGGCCTTGACGAATTCGGCCACCCAGGGCGCGGTGAGGAGCACCTTGAGTTGTCCGTTGGGGAAGGCGCTCGCGAGGTCGCCGAGCAGACCGAGCGTGGCGCGGATCAGAGGTTCGCTCGCCTGGCTCTGCGTCTGTGCCTGGGCGACGAGCGCGATGAAGGCAAACATGCCCTCGACGTACGGCTGCAGAGCCTCGATGCGGTTGCCTGCACGCATGCCCGAGACCGTGCCCACGTACGCCTCGCAGATGCCCTCGCGCAGCGAGTTGATGTAGTCGATCATGTCGTAGTCGTTCGGGTCCACCGTCTGGATCAACGACGCCTGCTGCAGCACCGACATGCCCATCTGGAGGTACTTTTCAAACGCCGCCCCAATCGCCATGGCAATGTCGCCAAAGCACGACAGGATCGGCGGCTTGACACTGCGGTTGAGCTGCGGCGACTGCAGATTCGCAAACAGCGCGTTCATAAAGTCGTCGCAGTACTTGGCCGAGCTCTCGCCCAGCGCGCGGCAGATGTCGCCGATCAGCCCGACGCTGATCGAGCACAGCTGGTACTCCTCGTGGTTGCGCAAACCCTCCACCATGAACGGCAGGAATGCGCCCAGGTACTTTTCAAAATCGGCCTCGAACGCCGAGATGACCGCACCGACGGTGAAGAAGGCGTCCTCGAGCACCGTCGGCTGCTTGGCGCCGTTCTGGATGAGCGTCAGCAGGTTGGTCATGATGCGGTCGCCCAACGCCAGCGTCTCGCGGCCAAGGCGGCGCACGCACGCCATGAGCACGCTGCACAGGTTGCCCTGCAGCTCGGCCCAGTTGTTGCGGTCGTCCATGCCGACGAGCTGCGCTGCCACCTCGTTGAGCTGCTGCTGGCGATCCAGAATTTGCACCAGCACGCCGCTCGCCTGGTGAACGCAGTCGGCAGCGCAGTGGGTGACGGCGCTGGCCAGCGCCTCGTACGCCGAGGTGCGGCTGTTGGACTCGTTCGAGTTGCGGCCGGTGGCCTGGAGCAGGCTGCCGACGATGCCCTCGAAGAAGGGCGAGAGCGGCGTGGAGGGCACCGCGGCGGCGTCTCCGCCGGTCTCGTACGACAGAGCATTGGCGCCGAGCTGCTCCGAGAGGTTCATGATGGCCCAGCAGCAGTTGGTCACGATGCGTGGCTCGTCCTGAAGGCCCAGCACGAGCGCCTGGACGAGCGCCGGGAGGTGGACGTCGGTCTTGATCGAGTCGCAGCAGAGATCCGAGATGCGTCCGAGCGTCCAGGCGGCGGTGTCCTTGACGGCGATGCTCTGGTCGCGGAGCATCTCGATGATGGTGGGCAGCGCCGACTCGACGAGGGGCGCCAGCGTCTTGCGGTCGGGGCCTTCCATGATGGAGCCGAAGCACATGACGGCGGCCTCGCGCGCGTGCCAGTCGGGGTTCTTGATGTTGCCCTCGACGAAGGGCACGGCAAGTCGCACAATGTCGTCGCCGACCACCTGAGCCAGAAGGCCGACGCACGTGCCGGCAGCCTTGGAGACGTCCCACTCGTCCTCGTCTGCATCCTCGTCCTGGGTCTTGAGCAGCTCGAGCAGCACGGGCACGATCTCGGGGAGGGCGATGCGCGCAAAGTTGTAGCAGGCGCGCTCCGGATCCTCGCCAAACTCGGCGGCCTCTTCGGCCTCGAGGGCGAGCTCGATCTCCTCGTCGCAGACGGTGGACCAGAACTCGACGGCCTGGAGGGCCACCTTGGGTTCCGAGTCGCGCATGCCGAGGACGGTGAGGCCGAAGAGCGCCTGCTCCATGTAGAAGCGCATCTTGTCGTAGTAGAGCTGCATGGTACGCACGAGACACTCGTATGCGGCGATCTTGACGGCGATGTTGGGGCTCTGGGTGGCCTCGCATACGACCTGCATGATGTAGTTGCGCTCGCCCTCGCGCTCAAAGTTGGCGCGGACGAATTCGAGCGAGTTGTAGAGCGCCTGGAGGGCGGCGAGCTGGACCTCGGGCGAGGGCTCCTCCTTGCGTGCGCCCTGGATGACGGCGGTGAGGATCTCGTTGGACTGGGCGGCCAAGACGTCGGAGCTGATGCCTTCGCAGGTGAAACCGATGGCCTGGAGCGCGGCCTGTCGCAGACGCATGTTGGAGGCATCGCCCATGGCGCCCAAGAGCTGAGCGATGAGCTCGTTCCACAGACCGACGGGAAGCTCGATGGCTGCGATGGCGGCGATCACCTGTGCAGCAGCGGTTCCGGCGCGGTGCTCCTGGCTGCCGAGGGTGCTGAGCACCTTTTGCTTGATCTCGTCGCGGCCGGCCTGGGGTAGGAGCGTCCATCTTGCGGTGTACTCTTCGACACGGGTGGGATCGCGAGCTGTGAGTGCGTTTTTGACCGCGAGACCGGCGGCGGTTCGGATATGCGAGGGGGAGGATTCGTTGGCAAGCTCGGCGGCGAGCGTGCTCATGTAGACGGGGTAGCTATCGCGAGCGGCTGCCTCGAGTTTCTGCTCGGCATCGGTACGGATGGCCTGATCCGGCGAGAGCGTATTTGTGAGGAGTTGGTTTGCGTCCATGGTCGCGAATCAAACGGCGACCGCGTCGAGTCGCAAAGTATCGAACGGTGGCAGAAGGGGGGGAGGCAATAGCTAGCCAAGGCTGCCTGGCGTAGCGACTCTCGGCGAGGACGATGTGGTAGGAAGAAGAAGGAGAGGAAGAGGCAGCGGCGTCGTGGCGCAGCCAAGTGTAGAGATGGCGAGGAGGGGTAGAGGGAGGAAATGCGGAGCGGGTCGACGATGCGGAGGAAGGAAGGAAGGATGACGTGCAGAGAGCAACAGAGGCGCGCTGGGGAGCACAGAGCGGGCGAGGCAACTTTTTGGTGTGTTGATCTCTGACCAAGCCTAAGCCTTTGCGTGGGCCACGCCTAAAATCCAAGGGCCGTCCGCGATTCATTTCCACGCACACGCATCCACGCTCAGTCGGTCACACTTTTCGCTCTCCCTCTCTCCACACTCGCCCGATAGCTTTCGCCGTCCACGGCCCGCTGCTGCGATTTTCCATGCAGTCACACGCACGACCCCGCGATGGGAGTTATGTAATCCCACCTAATTTTTGCACCTCGACCGCCGCCTCGGCCGCTGCCGCTGCTGCTGTCTGCAGATGCGCACACACGTCGCCGCCGATCCCGCCCACCTTAGATTTGGCGGCAAGTGATCCGACATCGTAGCTTTGAGCGTGGACCCAAACGAATGCAGATTATTGTTACTGTATACGGTGAAAGGAGAGAGTATGCCGGATCGGTCGCGGATAGGGCTACAGGAGAAGGGGCGTGCAGCAGTCGAATGGTTACGCGGATCGGGAGCTGGTGAGCGGGTAGCTGGCTTTCTTGTCGACGCTGATCAGGCCCACCGCCTGCGTATCGCCGTCGAGGTGCGATGCCTCTTCGGATGTGAGCGCGCGTGGCGCACGGCTGAACTCGTACTGCGACCATCGCCATGCCGGGATGCGGTTGCTGTACAGCTGGTCGATCTCCACAAACGTGCGGCCGCGCGTCTCGGGAAGCAGGAAGAATGCCAGGATGGTGATGACCAGCATGCATCCGCCAAAGATGAGGTACGCCTTGGCGGCCAGGTTGCCTGCATCGCTCGCTGTGATCTGCGGCAGAGCCAGCGTCGTCACCACCGCCGTCGCCTGGCCCCATCCGATCGCATACGACATGGTGTAGTTGCGCAGCCTCTGCGTCGGCAGCTCCGACGGCATCAGCAGCGAGATCGAGTAGAAGCAGAGCGTCCAAAAGAAGTTGAACACCATCGCCAGCGCCGAGATCGCCTTGGCCGCATTCGCATTGCCCGAGTAGAATGCAAGCCCGCCCGCGCTAAAGTCGATCACCGTCAACACCACAAAGCCCGGAAGAGCCAGCGAGCGGCGTCCGACCTTTTCGAGCGCCACAATGGCGATCGCCGCTCCCACCACCTGGCACACGTACGCGTACACCGTCAGCACGAACGGGTCGCCCAGCCCCAATTGCGTGAGGAAGACGGTGGCGTAGGTCGTGCTCAGAATGATGCCGCTCACTTGGTTGAGCGAGAAGAACGAGCCGGCGACCATGGTGCGCAGCAGGTGCTTGCGGCTAAAGATGTCGGTGAACTTGGTGTTCTTGACCAGATTCTTGCGCTCCTGCTCGGCACGTACGATGTCCTGCAGCTCCTGTTCGATCTCGGCGTCCGATACGGGCCGCACACGCTTGAGGGCAGCACGCGCTTCACCGATCCGGCCCTTTTGTACGCACCACACGGGCGATTCGGGCAGAAATGGCGTCGGCACGAGCAGCAGGAACGGCAACGCCGCCTGCACCGCCAGCGGAACCTTGAACGAGCGCGTATCGTTGTAGTTTTTGTCCGATGCCCAGCAGCAAATAGCTGCCAACAGGTTGGCCAGAATGGTGAGCAGATTCGAGCTCGCCACCGCACCACCGCGAATGCTCGTGGGTACCACGTCGGACAGATACAGCGGTCCGATCGACAGTGCGCAGCCGTACGCCAGCCCGTTCATCACGCGGCCCAGGATGAAGGCGGCCAGATTCGGCGACCACAGCTGCAGCTGCGTAGACGGGATGCTGAACATGTACGCCGCACACAGCGACCACTTGCGTCCGAGTCGATTCTGCACGTACGGCGACAGCAGCGCTCCAAAGATGGTCCCGATCAACGGGATGGAGAAGATCATCGACTGATGACTCGCGGTGAAGGTGTAGTCGCGCGTGTCGCGGTTGAGTCCTTGGTACTTTTTGACGAATTCGGGCATGGCGGCGAGCGGGCTCATCAGCGAGTTCTCCAGGCCGTACGTAGCTCCACTGAGCGCGATCGTCACGACGGTCACCAGGACCGACCTGCTCAGCACGCGCGGCTGAGCAACCACGCTCGTGCCGATCGACGAAGCCATGCTGAGCGACCTAGGCGAACGAACGTCCGTAGTCATGGTGCGGGATGTGGGCGGCCGGAGGAAGCCAGAATGGCATGCGCGAGACCGTGGCGGAGGTGGATCAAAGACGGGATGGCCCGGAGCCTAGGGGTAGATGCATCAAGGGTCGTAGAGTGGCTGCTCGGGGGTGTGCGAGCGTGCAAGTGAGATGGCGCAGCCGAATCTTTGTAGTTTGCTGCTGCTGCTGCTGCCGGTGCCGCTGCCGGTGCCGCTGCTGCTGCCGCTGCTTCTGCTGACTGCAGTCCGTGGGAGCAACAAGATTGCATGCGAGTGGGAGCAGAGCAGCGCTGTCAGGTGCATGCATCCCTCTGCCCCACCAGCCCCGAGTGCAGCGAGAAACCGAGCAGCTGGCGCAAATGAAGTCGGAATCAACAGCCCAGCCAGCTCGGTGGTGGAACCGGAGCGTCGTCTGTGCAGCGAGCGTTGCAAGGCCGACTTTGGTCTAACGCCTACGCAGCAACCTTGGCGCGAGCAGGAGAGCGCCCATGAAAGATGATGGTCGTTGACTTGGGCCTTGTTCAACTCCGACTAAGCTAGGGCGCTCCAACAGGATCGTCTCGGAGATATATTTGGATAATCCCCGCCGCCACCCTGGGACTGGACTGCCCAACAAAGCGTGCCCTGCTGGGCGCCAAGGGTCGTGCAGAGGGCCCCGCAGCTGTCAGCCTCGACTCTGCATTTCGTTCTGCGCAGACTCGGCGCCGAAAAAGTCCAGAGATGTTAGCTTTTAGGCGTAACAATTTGCGTTTGGCTGCGCGAGACGATCGGACGATCAGACGATCAAGGTTGCAGACACGCAGGAGGAACAACGGACGACATTCGAGATCTGAGCATGGCTCTGATTCTACGCTACATAGGGACCGGCTGCCCACAGCGCAGGGCCGAGTGCTTGGTGTGCAACGACTACCTGCGGGGCGGCGGCGTCGAGTCGCGTGCTGCCGCGCCTGCTGCCCACACGGGCGCCGAGTCATCCTGCTCTTGTGCTCTCTGCAGCCGATCGAGGGCCAAGGAAGAGAAGTCAGAGTCGGTGGGATCTGCGATGCCAAGCAGCACGACCAAATGCTCACCTTGAGTTGTTCGGCGTACGCCGCCTTGCGCTGCGTGGCTTGGCGCTGCGCATCCACCTGGCGCTTGAGGTCAGGCGACAGAGCCTATCGTTGGCAAGCCGCCAGGGAGAAAGGGAAAATCACGCGTGGGAGCCATGCCGAGACGGGACGGCGCATCAAAGGGCACGACAAGATCGGCGAATGGGAACGGGGAATGGCATGAAAGGGGCGAAAGGGACGAGGTGTGAGCACGGAACAATGGACCGACGGACAATGATCTACAACCATGCTGGGGACTTACATCGTAGAACTGCTGATCCGTCGGAGTCGTGGCTGCGTTGACGCAGAAAGGTGAAACAAGTCGTGTGGGGGACCAAAGTCAGCTCGATTGTGACCGAAAAGGGACGGAACAAAGGGCTGCCAGACGGCAAAATGAGGGGGGAACAGACGACCAACCTTTCATAATCGCGTAGCCCACCGCAATGGTCGCCAGACCACCGACGATGGCGCGCGGCCAAGGAGAACCCGACATGATTGGTTGGCGTGAAGAGGGCCAGGCGAGAGGCGCGGCGAACGAGAATCGACGAACGAAGGCTGGCAAACTGTATGGATGAAGGGACGCAACGAGCGAGAAGGCTTTGCTGCGCCGATTCGAGTCTGGGACAAGGTTCGGTGGGGCCAGAGGATTGTGCGTGCCTTTTGGACCGAAACGAGCTAGACCTTGTGGGCGCTATCGAGGACAACAATGCGCACGCAAAGCAAAGAAGCTTGCAGACAATGGCTGGATCCGTCGGAGCGGCTCGTGACGATGCTTTCGGCTCCCGAACTTGCACGAAGGATGTCCCTTTGAGCGAGCACAAAGGAGCAGGTTGGTGTGGGAAAAGCGTCGCAGTACGGTGGGAAGCAAGGTGCACAAAGGGACGTTGACGATGCATGATGCACGGGGCGCGCCACCCCAAGGCGAACAATCAAGCTCGCGCGACCCTTTGTTCCTGCTGGCCTCTCACCGTGGGAAGGCCGCAGTCCTCGCCAGAGCCCTTTTTTTTGTCAGCGGCGCGGGCAATGTGGAGGGTGAATCGCAACTTTTCACTGTTAGCATGCGTGAGGGAACAATTGTTGCTCCTAAGCTGGATCGGAATCGGCAAGCGTGGCAGCCGATTTCGCGTCCATCATCGCCATCCGAAGCGCCAGAAGAAGCACCAAAGACAGGAACGGGAAAAAAAAGAACAACACAAGATGGGGACGAGCCGGCATGTTCAGGCACCAACACGCTTTGACCTCTTGCCTCCACCTCTGACGACCGTCCGCGTTGTCGGGCAACTGCGAGCCGCTTTAACCTCAGCATCACACTTTGCCACCATGTCGCACGCAACCGCAAACCTAGCCGCACGGCCGATGGTGCGGAGCCTGCTGGGCTCGGCCGGTAGCAGCTCACGCACGCCCTCTCCGTCCTCCGTCGCGATGCGGTCGACAAGCTCCACGCCCGGGCAACGTCTGCGACGCACGCTCTCGACCAAAACGCCGCGCGCCCTCATGTCTCTTTCGTCTGCGCCTCCTTGCTTTGCTTCTCCGTCTGTGCGATCGGGCTCGCGTGGGATCTCGTCTTCGGCCGATGCGCCCGTCGTCGACTCGACCATCCCCATCCTGACCACCGTCAGCGACTACCGAGCATGGCGGCTGCAAGCCACCAAGGACGGCAAGTCGGTCGGCTTCGTAGCCACCATGGGCGCGCTCCACGACGGCCATCTCGAGCTCGTCAAGGCCAGTCTGCGTGAGAACGACTATACCGTCGTCTCCATCTTTGTCAATCCAGCCCAGTTCGCTCCCACCGAGGACCTGGCGTCGTACCCTCGCACCCTCGAGTCCGACATGCACAAGCTCGCCTCGCTCTCGCACTCGACTCCGTCACATTCGCGGCGCGTCGACGTGGCGTTTGTGCCCTCGGTCAAGGAGATGTACCCGAACGGCTTCACCCAAATCGTCGCCGACCAGATCGGCGCCTTTGTCGAGGTCAAGGGCCTGAGCCACCAGATGGAAGGCGGCAGCCGCCCCACCTTCTTCCGCGGCGTCGCCACCGTCGTCACCAAGCTCTTTCACATCATCCAGCCCGACCGCGCCTACTTTGGACAGAAGGACATCCAGCAGTCGGTCATCCTGCGTCGCCTCGTCTCGGATCTCGCCTTTTCCCATCCGCCGTCGGCCGAACACCTCCGCGTCATCCCCACCGGCCGCGACCCCACCGACAACCTCGCCCTCAGCAGTCGCAACGCCTACCTCACCGCCGACTCGCGGCAGGTCGCTCCCGTCCTCTATCGTGCGCTCAAGACGGGCCAGGACGTCTGGGATCAGCCGCACTGGACCAACAATGACAATGCCGAGCGCATCCGCCAGACTCTGCAAAAGGCTAGGGCCGTCGTGCTCCAACAGGCGGCACAATGTCAGAAAGACGGCAAGGGCGTCGAACTCAAGCTCGACTATATCTCGCTCAACCATCCAAAAACGCTCCAAAATCTCGAACAGCTCCTCGAGCAAGACGGTCCCCATGCGATCCATGTCGGCCAAGGTGCCATCCTCAGCGGCGCTGCGCTCGTCAGCCAAGGCCAAGGCGGCAAGGTCACCCGGCTGATAGACAACCTCACGCTCGGATTCAAGCTCTAGCTTCAATCGCAAAAGAAGGATGTCATGAATCTCGTTTGCTTGAGAGTGTGCGCGCGGGCGAGTAAGTGAGAGGAGGGAAGAGGTGCGGGAGGGTGAAAGCAAGAGGTGCGGGAAGGAGGTGCGGAAGGGATTGCCGGCGGTTTTCGACTTCCGAGTTCCGGATCGAATCGGACAAATCGCATTCGGCGAAGCGTTCGTGCAGGATGCATGGACCACCACCACGCACATTTGCCTTGCCCCCACCGCTGTGCACCAACACACCCCTGGAAGCCATGTCGTATCGAAGGGTGGATTCGACCGATCCGCGCCGCCCCGAGCTGGTCAGGCCGCTCACTATGCCCAAGTCCTGGAAGGCCAACGAACTCGACGTTTACGCCTCGTTCCTTTCATCAGTCAGCATGGTGAGTTCTGCTGCCATGCTCACGCGCGCACCGTACATCGCCTACGCAGGCCTCATCTTTGCTTGCGCCCACATCGCCCACGACAAGCCTTTCAAGTCCAGCAAGACAAAAGACGCTTCCACAGGCGGCCCGTGGATGTCGCTCGCGTAAGTATCATCCAGCCCATCGATTCACAGCCCCAAGCAGGCCACAGATCGTTTCTAACTCTTGCGCTTCTACCGTTTCATGTCGCAGATTCGCATTCCTGGCCCTCATCGCCCTCATCATTCCAAAGGTACGTGCAGACTGGCACTCGCACCACCCAGATTCTCGCGCTTACATCTCGCCGATCTTTCTTCCACTCCCGGCTGCAACCGGCTCATCACGGCCGTGCACACTTTCAGCTCTCGCTGGACGACCCACTCGGGCTCACTCGCAGGCCGTCATCCGCTTAATTCCAACCCTCTTTTCTCATTCCAAGACCATCTCTGTGACTGTGGCGGTGGGTGCAAAACACCTTTCAAAAGGGGTATTATTTTGTGCCGGCTAGGAACCTCTCAACGGTTTTGCCCACACGAATGACAGTTTCATAGTGCGATATGGTAGCATATCATACGGCAGACAGCCTTCATGCCTTGACCTGTGGTGGCATCGCGCGAGCTTGAGTTGATGTGGGTGCCAAGCCAATCTACCACTTCTTCTCTCTGCATGCGCCGTGGCCATAAGCGAACATGCATCTCATGGACCGGCAATTGTTCGTGACGATTGTCAGCGCTCCTGCATGAACGAAGCGTCTCGGTGGTGACATTTCTCGCGCGTACGGTATCATATGATGGCGGTGGACATGAAGTGAAGCATCTGCCAGCGTAATGCAGCTCTCATTGCATGACCCACTTCATGAAAGCTCGCCGTATTCACCCCTGTGCCGGCTCGTATGAGTCCAGTCACAGCATAAAGGCGAAGCGTTCCAGGCATCCTCGTCACTGCAGTCCATCATATCGAAGCTGCTCAATCCGGTACGCCATCTCGGTCGAAAATGGCAGCCCTCATGCTCTCTCGATTTGCTTGCTGGCTGCTGTTGGCTGCCATCAGCGTCCAGCTGGCTTGGTGCGCCGGCGACTCTATTCCCTTTCGACACGGTCAAGATGTATCGGGCTCATCCCATCCTATGCGGCAGACCTTTGCCGAAAAGTATCGAATCGTCGATCCCGCATCGGGTCGACCGTGGTCCGAGCTCGAGTACAGGCACTTCGCCGACCAGGCTCTGCCTCTGATCGACGGCTCAAAGTACTACAAGAGGATGTGGCGATCATTTCGCACTGCAGGAATCGACAAGATCCGTCGGTTCGGCATCGGCGCCACGCCCACGGACCTCCTCAAGCATCCGTACTACGTTGACCACGTGATGAGCGGCTCGCACATACCGGCTCTTTCTGTTCGAGTCGCCGACATCCTCCCCGACAATCCCATGGGCATAAGCAATCCCGATGTCGTCCTTTACATGCATTCGATCAGCGTGGACCGCCAGACCGACGCCAAGTTTCAGCTCGAGCCTCGCTTTGTCGTGAGAGGAAGCGCTGGTCAGGGCCGTGTACCTGAATCCGACGGGCCCGCTCACAACATCAAATGGCAGAAGCGGCAACCGTGGAAGCCCGAGTATGTCTGGGTCGAAGAGGTTCCCGAAATCTTCCGTTCCGCGGCGCTCGGCTCCATCGAGGCACTTGGTTATCCACCCCTCACTGTCGAGGGGCAGGTGGCCTTGCTGGATCGAGAAAGCAGCGTCAATCTCTACGCTGCCACCCGCCCGAGCAAACTCGCCGATCTCCTGGAGCAGAGTCGACTGTACATGTTTCAATTTGTTCCTCCTCAGGCCAAAGGGACACTCGAATCGTACGGCTTGATGCGACTCCCCATCGATGGCAATGGTCGCGAACCCTGGTTTCAAGCCCCCCTCTTCGACAAGTTCGACCCCTTGACCGGTCATATCCAGCTGAAGATGTACCCCTCAATGGGCAAGAGAACGCCGGTGTTGGATCGCGTCATGTACACGATGTCTCAGGGTCGATATCGCCTCGTACCACGAGCCATTGTTCGACCGACTGGTGTCTATCCCAATGTCCACCTTAAGACCATCTATGCGATCCCTCCCGAGCTCCAGCAAGCTGCCAGTGTGGATTTGTCGTACATGCCTGACCTCGATCGTCCCGTGCCGACTTCAGGCGATCTCTATCGCCCCTTGCGCGTCATGATGGATCGGCCACGACCTGTGGGTCATCCCCTCGACTATGCGACATCGAATCCGTCTCGGCTACCCACGAACGGGAACAAAGCGCTTTGGCCTGGTGCAGCGGGTCAGCGTGCAGCTCGGCAAACAGATCGATCGGACGAGCCTGGACTGCTCGGTGCCCCGACTCGAAATGCGATGGCCAACAAGGTCGACCAGGGAGTGCGACTTCCATCTGAAGGCCCTCGGCGGCTTCAACACAGCCTGCACGGGGCTGCGCATCAGCAAGACAGTTCCGGTATCCCCCCAACGCCGGGAGAAAGTCCCGAGGTGGAGATGGTCGACAGACTCCCTGCGAATGCTCAAGACGTGCATCGTCAGGCTTTCCATCCTCCTGTCGGACAGGTGGATCCTGAAGAATTCCGAGCTCATCCACCAACGCCACCGACGCATTCTCGCTACCAGCCGCAGTATTTCCACTACAATCCTGGCCGTCCCAATCCGTACGAGCTTCCGCGCGACAGCCCCTTCGACGTGTTGATGGCACATCTGGAACCCGACATGGAGGAGACAAGGCACTACTTTCAAACTTGATCTTTCGCGACGCACTTCTTTGCTCTCTCGTTCACTAGCCTCGTCGGTCCACAATCCTAGAATCAAGTCCTACACGATCCTGCTCACAGCGTGACCCCGCTCGTTCAATGACGTTGCGTTTGCAGAATCAGAGAGGATGTGAACATTGCCGTCAACGCTCGGAACTCAGGCCGTCTCTTTGCAGCGCCGAACTAGACTGCACGTGTATAGCATGGCACTGCCCGGCATTTCACACTCGCACTCGACAGGTCGATAGATCTTCACAGCCGGACAGCTCAACGAATCGTGTGACAGCACCAAGGATTCAGCAGAAGCAAAAGTGAAATCGTCGGCCGAACGAAGGTAAAATTGCGAGGGAGAACTCGATGACAAGAAGTGAATGGAGAGACTTTGTTGTTTAGGCGGGAGCTGGATGAGCTCGACCTGCGCTCGATAGGCCCGAACCTGGAACCGATGCGTCGCGAATTAGCGAGCCATCAACCCAACTGAATGACCGCAGCGAGAAATGAGACTTCGTCAGCACAGACCTCTCGGCGAACCAGTCCAGAAGGTAAGGATACATACGGAAGCGGTCTGTCCGGCATCTTGAGGTTGATACTCTTACTGAACCGAGCAGTACGGCGCTGGCTGGCCCTGACCAGAGTTCGTAGGGGCGTGCTCGGCCTCGGCAACCTGGACGGTAGCGACAACAGTCTCGAAAACGAACATCTTTAGAGGGCTCGGAGAGGAGACAAAAATAAAGGCTTGGATGTAGTGGTCGAGAGACTGGCTTAGAAGAGATGTGGATGTGTGGACGAAAGGTTTGATGAGGATCTTGACACATGGGGTTATATACTTTCAGGCGCCCAGATCTACCTTCAATTTCGATGCCATCTATCCTGAACTACATGTGTCGAGAAGCTGCGCATTTTCACATGGGAGCATGCGATTCGCAGGAACAAACGAAAGGCTGCCCTGTACCCTCTACTGTATCGATCTCAGAGACGAGTGGCTCAAACAAAGCGCTCCGACGGATTCGGACTCGCGCGCCTGCGATGGCCCTTTGATGGGGAGAACAAAGCACTTCGACGGGTCAGAATTCACACGCCCTGCAATGGCCCTTTGTTGGCGATGACTTTCTCACACGACAACGGGATTGTTTCGGATAATTCACGTGCCTGCACAGGCCCTTTGATTCGGAAAACTTGTCCGAAGTTGTCCTGATAAAATATTCACACGCCCCAGATGCAAGTGCACATGGTGGCTGCACGGTCCCTTTCTTCTCAAATAGAAATAAATAAATAAATAAATAAAACCCACAAGGTGACGAATGAGGAATAGGCGAAAACCTAGAACAAACGCAGTGTAGTGCCTGTACTGTCAACAATTGATTCTCAATGGTTCATACTGAATTCGTGTCGATTTTTCAAAAATGTGCGGAATATCATTTCAGGAAAGGATCACGAGACGATATGAGGATTACGAAGGAAGACTCTGCGTAACGTCAACGCAATGACTTGGTTATGTGTATCAGGTGTATCAGGAGAGGGCTCATATCAGCGAGTGTACGAGTTCAGAAGCACCTACGGCGCTCTCTTCGTCGGCAAGGCTCGCCATTGACCGCCTTAGTGAAGGCATCGACCGCTTCGATAGCATCCGTGTACAGAAGAGCTTGCGTAGATGAGCGAAGGGTGGACAGGAAGGTCCAAATGTTTCGCGTCCTAGGATCGCGCACCTTCCACATAAGCCTGCGCGGTCAATTTAGGTGAGCTCATGACTTGTAACATGCTAAATGTTGAAGTGTGACGGACTTACTCTGGAAAGCGACCAAACCGGTTCTGGAACGATTGATACCGCAAAGGAGACACTCGGCTTTGCAAGTATTGCATGCTCCGAACCGCTCTTGGGAAGCTTCGATCGTTCCAATGTCGACTCAGTCTTGGCGTATCTGCGGGACAGCGAAAGCTGTGCTCTGCGACGAAGCTGGTATCCGTTTGTACGCTTCCTGATGGTTCCACGGGATCAATAAGATCTATCCAGCACGGATTCTTTGCTGTCTTTCGTCTTTTAAGTTGTTCCCTGGTGAGCGACGTTGCTCTGATTCCGAGACGCATACGATCCATCCTTCCGGCCAGTCTTGATTGTCAGCTTGAGTACAGCGGATGGAGAAGCCTTGAAGGTAGCGAGTTTACGGTGGATACGGAAACCAGTTGGATGTCTACGAGGGAAGATGGAAGCTGAGAGGAAACACTGACGTTCAGGAGGGAGACATTGCATTTACTGTAAATTTACTGCAAAAGTGAAAATAAAGGGACACACTCTACTCGTTCGCCGGCCATAATTATCGAATGCTGCAATGAGTAAGTTAGATCTGATCTGTTTTAAATTTGCAAGTCTAGCTTGCTGAGCAGCACATTTCACGGAACAGAGCAGCACGATACGTGCCTTCTGGACGAACTAGTTCTTCCACCATTGAACCGTTCATCAATATTTGACGCTCTGGAGTTAGCGATCTGACCGTCGTCCATCGTAGGACTGATAACGAAACCGACCCAACGAGCAGGTCTGGGTTTCTGGAATGAATAGAATTGAACCGTGCTGGCGCAATAGAGGCCCTGGCTCCTACGCATTAGGTCGGAGCCACGAATCAGTCAGCGGTGCGCTCGGACCTTCAGCTGCGATGCAGGCTTCCTCGCTTCACAATCCTGAGCTTCTCCTCTCAAAACGCTGGTCAGGCTCCTCTCGGAATGTACTGATGAGCTCAATGACACATCGGAGCTGTACCTAATGATGCCGCGAGTCTATGCGGCTCAAGAAGTGCATATATACAGGCCACGAAAAGCCCGAATGCCATCGTCTCAACTCCCCCATCCCTCTTCGCAAAGATGTCTGCCCTTTTCTTCGCTGGTGTGCGGTTCGGCTCACTCAGAACCGCCGTGCCGGTGCCCTCACGTACTTCAACATCCTTCAAGCTCCTTTCGCCCCTCTCGAGCAACACCTACCGCACGATTGGTGAGATTGAAAATCCATGAAGTCAGAACGTTCCATAGCTTACACTACGACATCTCGTCTGTTGCAGCTTTTCGGGGACAGGTCCTCCTCACAAGGGCTCCGAAGCTGGAGAAAACGAACCATGGGCTCATTGAGAGGCAGGAGTGGACGGCCATCCGGCCCAGACAGACCTTTCCCAAGATGGATCGAGCTTGCGATATGGCCAAAAAATTAGGTATGTACCATTGGGAACGCAACAACGTAACGTTTCTCACCCGAAACTGTCAAGGGATTGCCTTTGCAAGGACTGAACAGTGACTTCATCTCGAAATTGGATATCTTCCACCCGAACTGAGCAGTAGGCGCCTCTCTTTACAGCGGACGAAAGTTGATCTACAATGCCGCTGTCTCTCAAAACTTCCCGGTATGTTGCAACGGGCCTCCAGCTTTCTCGGGGTGTATTCTGACCGGATCTGTTGTCGTCTTGTACCAGAACTGGACCTCTAAGAAGCGGGGCAAGATCGGCGGCTTGACCGAAAGCGAGTTTCACAGCAAGGTCGAAAATGGAGACCGCCTCACGCGAGCCACGTGCACGTTCAGAAGAATTGCCAAAGCATATCAAAAACAGTCTGGCCTCAAGGATTTGCGAGGAACCTTCCTAACCGTGAAATGGATTACATACGGCACGTCACACATCCTGGAAGTCGAAGACTCCCCCTTTCCGGGGCGTCGCAAAGATTGTGAGTATTTCACTTCCGCACGGGATGCAAGTAGCGAACTGACCGCCGACTCGTACATTGATTTCTAAAGGCGCTCGCCAGAAGTATCGCATGTGCATCCGGCTGACTAGCCCCGAAGAGCCCCCGGTGATAGCCCAACAAGCCACTTGAGTGGGTCCGAATTTGGAAGCTGCGACCTTGGATCATGACAACGCCAACTTTGATTCGAGGAAGACGCACTCTTGCCGGCTAAGATTTTATAGACCCTCTTCAGTCAATTTACAGAGGAAAAAGATGACGAGAAACAGAAAAAAAAAAGGAAACCCCCTCAAAAAAGCAAAAACAAAAAAAAACCCGGATTGCCCTCTTCTGTGACACTTTCTTTTCACTTGCTTTCCTGCTTCGCGATCGTTTTCCAATCTATTTAAATTGCGTGACATCGCAATTTCCTCCTATGCCATCTCGCTCAATACATCCTATGAACCCACGATTCGTGCAGACCGTGGCGAGCGCTTTATCATGGCTGATGGCGTAGACTTGTACATTACTCCACTGTAATGTACTAGAGCATAGCGGTACAGTGTATGACTTTCCGTGGTTGTTGCGTTCTTCCATTCCGCAGAAAAAAAGGCAAGCGAATGTGTGGATCTAGCGATTGTTATCTCAATGGACACTGTGTGGTTCAAGCAGGTTTTCAAGTAAAGTCCCTTTGATTCTCACCTCCGCCGATGCGTGTGAAAAGCGCCGAATTTCCCACGTTGAACAAAGGGAATATTTAGGTAAATCAAGACAATGTCATTTACCTGCTCAATTCTTAAGTGCGCAGAGGCTGCGGCTCAGAATGTATGAAGGAAGGCTATATAGAGTCCTGTGAATCTGGCGATCCTGCTCTCGTCCCTCATTCTTGTATCCCGTCACTGAAGCCAACACCATGTTCTCAATCGCCGAGAACAACACGTACGCCGCCTTCTGCTTGATTGCAGCATGTCTCTCGACTCTTTCCGTTCCGGTCCACGTGCGGGCCGGCAACACTGCAGTGTTGCTCATGATTTTTTGGTGTAGCCTGGGGCTCGTCAACAAGGGGGTCAATACGCTTGCCTTCAATCACAAGCTTCGGGTGACCTGGATGTTTGCTTGCGACATAAGCGCCATCATCGAAAGGACCTGGCAGCTAGGCTTGTGCTGCGGTTCGCTCTGCGTCTTACATCGACTTGAAAACATCGCATCTCTACGACAAGCCCATTCGACAGAGACGGATCGCAGGCGCAGATTCTGGATAGACGTAGGCATCGGACTTGGCATCCCTTTTCTTCAAATTCCACTGTTTTTCATCGTGCAGCCAAACAGGCTGGACGTCCAGGAAGATATAGGGTGCAGCGCACCGCTCTACAACTCCGTGCCGGCGCTCTTCGCATACTACCTATGGAGGCTGCTCGCCAGCGTCTTGTGCGTTGTGTTTGCAGGTATGTGTTTACGTGTTCAATCCCTTTCATTGTCCCCACCCTTTGAAGACTAACCCGTCTTGATTCGATGGTCCTGCCTTGCTTCGTGCTCGACTTTCTCTCATGACGATTCAGTGTTGATCCTTAGGTGGTTCATGCTGAGGAGAAGACAGTTCAGTGCAGCTTTGTCTTCTCAGCACTCCGGTCTGTCTCAAAGAAAATATTTCAAGCTGTTCGCCTTGGCAACCTGCGAAGCTGCTTTGATCTCAGCTGGTCAATTCTACCTTTTAATTAGCTCGCTCGCCCTCAGCGGGCTGAGGCCGTATCCAGGCTGGAAACAGTTCCACGCTCAGTTCAACACGATCAACTTCATCCCGATGATCCGAGATGGGAGCATGAGGGGTACTTTGGTTCAAGTCAATATCCTCAGGTGGCTATCCCTGTCTCCCGGATTAGCCTTGTTTGTCTTTTTCGGACTCACCGATGAAGCCAAGTCCATCTATGGGTTTTTCTGGTCATTTGTAAAAGGTGGACGACGAAGCGCACAGTAAGTTCAGCACCCCGAAGAAGTCTCGGTCGTCAATTTCGATGCAAGCCACGGCTTTGACTGAACATCCATTTCAGCAGGTTCAAGAAGAGTAGCTCCCCTCTCAGGGACCACAGAAGTCTGACGAATGGTACGGAACTGGACCTCGAGGACTTTCAGAGGTCTACAGACAAGATCTCCGTGGCCCTGCACAAGGACGTTCTTGTTTCGTGAAGATGCCGCCTAAGCGATTCGCTTGCATCCCTCGATTCGCTTTCTACGCATGAAATGTTATACTTCTCTCGATTGCAATACTCCGAATTTTCGAACATGCGAATCAGAAAGATGAGTGTTGCAAACTTCCAGAAGGTCCGCAGCTTAGCCGGATCACCTCCTTTACGTTGTCCGACGCCAGATCGGCCAGCTTTGCTTGGTGGTTCTTCCTTGACAGACTTTGAGGACAAAGTGACAGTGTGAAGGCCGTACATTAGCGTATATCACTCATGCACGACACAAGCTTCCACAACGTTGGCGCTAGAGGTGGTGGCCAGTTTCATTCTGGTACCTCCAATTCCGTGCTATTTACAACATCAACATACGAAAGACATCGTTTACAACGACGGCACCTTCGACGATCCCCTCTGTTCCGGTATGGTCTCATCAACTAGTGAACTTCACGCATATCTTTCAACACCTCTTTCCCGATAGCATCGAAGTATGTTGAGGACTCAAACAACCTTGTCGGCACCCGATCGGGCAACCATCTTCGAGAAATTGCCGGCATTTATTTCTCAATCAATCATGACTTAATGAACTCGAACAAAAGTGAAGTGATCCATAGGATAATGTGCGTGTTTCAGGACAACATGCTGCTGTATTCCGTACCTGCCGCATTCACAACGATCATAAAGTGTTAGTTTAGGTCTCATGCGACGGGAACAAAGAGATGCAAGTGTCCGGTGGCCTACTTACCTCTACGAGCAAGAACGCTTTCTTCACACAAGTAGTCATAGAAAGACACCGGTAAATTCAGAAGGAAAACGGACCACGAGGTGGTGAACACGACTTCGAAGAGTTCCACAGGGAAGCGATTATGATGTCGCCAAAGGCCAGCATCATCTTGCGATCATGTGCCTAGTGGACGAGCCGAGACAGATGGAATGAGAATAGGTCCACTCGCAGGGTTCGTTTGCGTTTTTAAGACTTACAATCCTAGCACACAGTGCACCCGCTCGTCCAGGGAAGGCCGCGCTGGCCAGGGGCTTCCATATCGACGGGAGCCTGCTCGGTGTCGACAGCCTGAGCGCTGAAGGGAGCAAAGAGAATGATGGAGTCCATTTTGCTGAGAGCTGAGTTAAGGATGGTTCGGAAGAAAAGAAAAGGCTTGATTTTGCTGTTGCGAGTCTGTAATGGTTGGATGATTTTCGAGGAGTCTTGTTGATGACCAAGTGAAAAGAGTCGGCCTATTTATCTTTTCGCTCTGATGGTCAATCCTTCCATCACTAACGTTTCAGCCTCTTTGAAATAAATGCATCAGAGCCGCAACGAAACTTCGCTCGAGTCAATTGCGCCGCCTACTCAATGTCGGTGCTCGCACTGCGATTGACGCGCGGGACAATCCCTTTGTGTTCTTCCTGGGAACGTGGCTCAAGACTGTTCTGCCAAATAGCTTCGAACCGCTCAGCTGCAGTGCACAGTGCTTTGAGAAGATCCCTTTGATGTGAAATATAACCGCCCAACAACAGGTGATGGGAAAACGACCTCATATTTACGTAATTTGAAGACAGAAAAAAAATCTTAATCCACCTCTTTTGACATCTGACAGCACACAAACTGGTCGTATTGGACTTTTCGACCCCTGTATCGCTATGATGCGGTCTCTTTTTTTACTTTTTTTTTTCTTTTTTTGACAATGGCGTGGACCTCATTTCGCACGCTCTCTTGTTATTCCCTTTGTCCCCGCATCGACGCCGACAAAGGGCGCGGTCGGGCCTGAGTTTGCCGCCGATGTCTCACATGCGCCACAGCACGCGGTTCTTTTTTCCCACCCCATCTCGCGAACAAAGGGTTCATGCATTCTACAGGTGCGTCACTAGGCTACAATTCCCAGGCTGGCTTTTCGGGCCACATGTTGTGCATCCACGCTGTGAATTTGGCGGCTACCTGGTCGGCCCACTTGTCCGTGATATCGTCGTTGATGCAGACCAACGCCGGGCGTTGGATGTCAATGTTGCTCTGCGAGGCTACCCACGCGGGCGCGGGTGTGTCTGTTCCATTTGCCCGTGCGAATCGATCGAGAGCCGACGGTCTCGCTGCGGCCGACTGGAGCGCCTGCATGACCTTGGTGGCCGAGTAGAGCGTTTCCATGCGGTGGAACTCGATGGGTGTCTCGGCAATCGTGTAGGCGTAGCGCTGGATGAGCCTGCTGGCAAAGTCGCGCAGCCGGGTGCCGTGCCCGAAGCCCGAGTTGGCCAGCACACACGCGACGCTGAAGCACGCCCGCTCCGCCTCGGCGGCGGCATCTACGGGCGCGCTGGCGTTCCACACCGACGAGAGCGGCAGATGCGGCACCGCCTTGCGCCTACGCGCCTCTGGCTCCGTCTTGCCCTCGTACGTGCGGTGCTTCTCTGGCAGAAAGGCAGACAGCCCGCGAGTCCCGCTCTGGCCGACGAGGTGGTGGATGAGGCAGTCACCGCAGGCGACGTCTTCGTAGGCGAAGCGCGTAAACACGTCCTGCCACTGCACTTTCGCCCCCGAAAAGGGCCTAACGAAGCACCGACCGGGGTCGAGCTGGCATGCAGGACGGTCGAAACGCCTGTTGTGCCACTCGTTGTTCGGGTGCGCGGTCGGATCGTCGACAAAGTCGGGCCAGCCAAAGTAGCCGCTCTCGCCTCGATGCGACGACTGCCAGTACGGATCGCGCGGCGAGGTGCGTCGCTGCATGCGCGGTTGGCTGCGGCGATAGATGACGCGGTCCGAGACGTCGCCGAGTGGATATCCATCTTGCGAGACAAACGAGTATTGGCTCTTTAGCGGCACCGGCCACGCGGCCTTGACAAGCGCCTCGTTGGCGTGGTCCTTTGCGAGGGTACTGCGCCTCGCCAGCTTGACCTCGACAATGCAATCCGCCTCCGACTGGGAGCCTTCGACTCTGGAAGCCTGCTCCTGCGTAAGGCCCATGACGAGCAATGCCTCTCGCCTCTCGTCGTCCGACACCACACCATCGCCGTCGCTGTCCAGACGAAGCATAAAGAAGCTCCACAGCATCGCCTCGCGGTGGCGTTCCACGACGTTGTAGTAGGCGAGAAAGTGGGTGACGATATTGTCGCCGGCGTTGCGGAACCTGTTGATGCCGAGACGCGCGTGCTCGGCGGCCCAGCCCATGCGCGTCTCGTGCAGCAAGGCCTTGGAGAAGCTCTTGTGGACGTGCTGGACGTACGGCCGCTTGCGCGCTCCAAAGCGCTGGTCGAGCAGCCAGTTGGTGTGCCATAGCGACGACCACTCGCCCGGCGTGGCGTCGGGAGACTGGACCCCCTTGACGACGAGGTTGTAGTCGAGCCGCATCACGGGCCCAAACAGCGGCGAGGTGACGTCGGCGACACTGACGTCGTCGAGGAGGAAAAAATCGTCGTTGGCGTATACAAAGCTGTCGGCGAGACCGGGCTGATCGCCGAGCATCGACTCGATGGCCATCGAGTTGAACGTGGGCAGCGCGGAGCGGCGGTAGTTGTCCCTCTGCTGATGCTCCCGCTCCGTGACGGGACGCGAGACGAGCCAATTATCCGTCACCGCGTTCCAGTCGTGATGCAGGCGAACATTCGGCGAGATCGCTTGCTCGCCGTCGTCCGATGCGAGCGCAAACAGCTTTGCGATGGACTGGGGCAACGACGACTGCGCCGGGCTGTCCGACTCGGCGTCTTGACCGGCAAGGACAGAGGCTGCCTCGGTAATTGCGAGCCACTGGGGCACCTGACCCTCGCGCAGCTGGTTCTCGTGGGTCATGAATCGGTCGGTGCCAATGTCCTGCACGCGACGCAGCTGCGAGGGCAGCCCGACGAACCCCTGCTCTAGCCGATCGACGGTAAGCATAAACGGCGGCTGGGACGAGCGCTTCTGCCTTGGCAGCTTGGCGCCGGGCTGCAGATGGTAGGGAGCCGAAAAGTCGGGCGAGACAATGTGGATGGTCCGCAAGCCATGCAGATGCTTGGCGGCCGAGCGCATCGAGTACCTCAGCTCTTCATGGTCGCGGAACCTGCTCGGCACCAGCGCCTTGGACGGTGCCGTCCTTTTCGTCGGCGTCTGCCCTTGAAGCCCAGCGTCGCGACGACCAAGCTGGTGGAAAGAGGGAAAGAGGTCCTCCTCGGCATACTCCTGCCACCGTCCGGTCGGCCTGTAGGCGTGCATCCAGCTTGCACTCGAATGGCGCCAGTCGGATCCATTCACCCACGAATACAGCAGATCGACGCTGGTCAAGTCGGGTCGCTTGCCATATGCACCTTGGAATTCATCGCAGACCTTGCCCTCGGCGACCCACTCGTCGAGACATTCTGCATTGTCGAACAAGATCCGCTGGGCCGGGATCACGTCGAGCTGCCTGCGATTGGGAGCTGACGATGCTGGCGCACGAAGAGGCGGAGGGTCGGCATCGTCGTGGTGCAGTCCAAACGGCAAGATCTCCTCGGGCTCTGTCGGATGCAAGGGTCTCGGAAAGGTGGGCGTGATCACCGCCTTGTCCTGCCAGGAATCGTCGTCGTGCAGCGACGCCAGGAACGGATCCTCGGGCGTTGTGGCCTTGCCTGCCATGGACTTGTGCAGCTTGCTGCCACCGACACCGAGCAGGAACGCAGCAAGCAGCAGCACGCCGACGACCCTGAGCCTCCTGCCGTTGAGGTTCAGCTTGCGAGGCTCTGCATCAGTGGCCACAGGCTTGTATGCGTGCGCGGAGCGGACAAAGGGCAGTCTATGCCAGAGGCCGGGGAAGCGTTTCGCAACGAGTGCGCCCACGAGCGTATCTGTGGACCCATTCGAGCTGTGACGGCGGTGGCAAGAGGCGGTGTCGTACGTGGCTGGATCCTCGCTGTCAAAGATGGTGGCGGACGAGAGCGAGGTGGTGGAAGAAGCAGCTTCGAGATGGTGAGGCAAGCCTGGTTGCTTGTGCAGATCATTGGAGGCCAGCAAGGATATGCGCACCTCGTCACCGACCGACTGCATGGCGCGCGGGTACAAGACCTCCTGGGCGGGTTGTGGTGTAGGAGCGGTGATGACGATCTATGGAAAAAGAGTTGGTCCAGAGAGGGGATATCATCGTACTAGCCAGGGAAAGTCCAGGTGGGGATGCATCGTGTATATAGTGTCGAGAGGGGAACGAGGCGTAACGCAGATTGGAGTCTTGTGATAGCATCTGTATGCGCTGCCATGCGACTGGGTCGTAGTCTGGTGCCGCGTGGAGAGTGCCGCGTGGAGAGTGCCGTGTGGTGAGACATTGGGTGGGGAAGGCAACGCATGCTGTGGCTCGTAGCGGCCTAGCTTTCACCAACGCGGCCGGGCTTGTGTGCAGCGTCAGTGGTCGAGGCAAGGAATCGTAGTCTCGCGATACGACGCCATCGTAGTTTGTCGACCGCGAGGCGAGTGCGAGTGCAGGGAGGTAGGAGCGATGCGATGCGGACGGGGCCATGCATTGCATGCAGCCGAGCACGCGAGCACGCGAGGATGTCATCTGTACCAAGCCGGAAGGGATGTGCCAGAGACAGGCTCGGCGGCGGATTGTTGCGTGGGACGGAAGCTGGCAGCCGCGCGGTGGATCGTTGAGCCGAGGCGGAGGAGGGTGGCAGCGGCATGGTCGGACGAGCGGCGGTGCGCCATGCCGGCGGTTGGGATTCGTCAATGCATGTGGTGCTGACCGCGTGGTCGGGTCGGACGGGAGACTGGGCCACAGCGCCTGTCTCGGCGGCGCGCGATAAGAGAGTCTCCGATACGGTAATGTGCTCCGTGTTTGATGCGGATGGGCGATGTCCGGCTCGGCAGGCGAGCTCGGCATCGCAGCTTGGCCAGGCAGCCTGGCCCAATGCGTTTTGAGAGAGAGAGAGAGAGCAAAGGCATGATTGCCGAATGTCCTACGTATGCGCGTCGTGCCGGCGGCGGAAGTCGGAGTGCCAAACTTCGCGTCGTGCCTTTTCGCCCATTTCCAGCCCCTATTTTTCCCCTATTTCTGACGGAAATTGCAACAGCAAGAGGATTGATTTCTCTTCTCTGCATCTCGCAACCAAGCCCCGCGTAAATTCCAACTCGTCCATCAGAGATTCGACCCTGGTATCGCCGATCTGAGCTGGTCATCCACGATCTGACATTGGAGCGGGATTTTTTGGGACCCTGAAGAAATGTGGAGCTGCAGCAGCAACTTTTGCGCCTCTCGCAGCTGTCAATCGTTCCTTCGCCGTCGTCTCCTCCATAGCACATACCCACGACAATGGCACCCACATCTGCGTCAGCATCCGACCGAACCGGAAGCGGCGAATCGACTGCGCTGCCAGAGCCTACCCCGCACCAGCTGTCCAAACGCCAACAGTGTAAGTCTCAGCCCGGTTCTTTGCTGATCTCTTCGCGCGCATGCTGATCCGCCTTGGCCACCGCCGACGCACACAGATGATGCCCTGGTAGATGCAGAGGTGGGTGCAGAAGTGAATACATCGCTCGGATCCCCCGCATCGCATCCGTCGTATCCAGCAGCCGCATCGCTTTGCCGCGCATACCCGACGCAGGCATCGGCCATCTTCCAGACCTACCTCGACCTCAAGAACGGCGCGGCCGCATGGGACGTCGTTGAGCCTCTTGCCCTACGTCATCCGCAGCAAGCACCCAAAAGCAGCACAGCGGTGTCGGGCAGTGCGGAGCTGGCAGGCTTGTCCGATTCAGAGGCGCACGAGTTGGTGCAAACGACGCTAGCGAGCTGGAAGAACGCCGACACACGGCTCGGACTCGTCAACCCGCCCGAGCCAGAGCAAGACCAAGATGGTGATCCTATGCTGACGCATGGACTGGCTGCGATCAAGGGCCGCAGAAAGAACGCAGTATGTACACCTCCCTCTACAGCGCAGACTAGCCGTTCTTCGATGGACTGACCCGAACATGCCTTTCTCGGTGACAGACCGCATACGAGATCGTGATTCCTCTGACCATCTCGCAACACCTCACCACTTTGCAGTAAGGCAACCTTCCATCCCGGCTTTCACCAGCAATGCCGTCGCTCAAACTGAACCCTCCCCTCTTGAACAACACAGACTCGTCGGGATCTTTACCCTGCTCACTCAACACGCCGCCTCGTCCACCGACACCGTCGACACCTCGCACGTGCTGCTCGCCATCATCGCGCCCGACTCGACGCTCGTCTACTACACCGTGTCCAAAGACATGGTCAAGCCCGTCAACTGATCCACCTTGCTCGCCAATCTTCCTCATACCCCATCACACACTCCAACTCACGAGTGAAATAAAAACGGCGTTGCAATAGAGCGAAAGGAAGAACAAGTGTCCATCGGCTCCTGTCACGGTCAGTGCGCGTGCGGACAGGACGAGCCAACTACGATACGAGCAGGAAAACAAAAGGAAAAGGCGGAGCTAATCGTGCCCACGCCGTCTAGACGAGGACGGCGACAGCGCCGCCCGCCAGCGCCACCGCCGCCGACACGCCCCACATGAGCAGCGTCGAGGTGGGCGTGCTGCGCGCGGCGCCGCCAAAGTTGCGGTACGGGTCGACGCTCGCGCTGGCGCTCGCCGACGACGAGCCGGTGTTCTGGCTGCCGGTCGAGGTGAGATTGTCGCCGTTGGGGCCGATGGGACGCGTCGAGTCGGTAAAGCCGCACTGCGAGCCGGAGCAGAGACACTTGGCGGCGACGGGATCCCAAAAGGGCGTGTCGCAGTTGTTGGGGATGCGCGTGCGCAGCGAGCGGTCGTTGTTCTTCTGCGGCGGGTTGGGCTGCTGCGGCGAGGGCGTGGTCTGCGGGCAGCCGTAGCACGTGTAAAAGGGCGAGTTGTTGAGCGCGTCGCCGGCCGTGTTGGAGATGCAGTGCTCGAGCAGATCGTTGTTCTTGGCAAAGCCGTTGCAAATGTGCTGGTCGACGTTGGCCGTCTGGCACTTGAACGCGTCGAGCGTGTTGAGCTGGCTCGCCGGCACGGGATTCTGCATCCAGGCGATGAGCTGCTTGTTGCTGATGATCCACACGTTCTGCATGTCGGCCGAGGTGGTGGCCCAGTCGAGAAACTCGTTGAGCATGTTGATCTGGTCGACGGGGTCCTTGAGGCCCGGGTAGCCCTTGGCGAGGTGGATGGGATGGGTGTAGACGCCAAACGGCTGGCGCTTGCCGTTGTAGTGGTCGGTAAAGGTGCTCTTCATCCATGCGAGCACGTCCGAGGCGTTGGCCGAGTCGAGGTAGGGGTCCATGAGATGGGCGCCCGCGGCTCCGCGCTCGTCAAAGATGGCGTACATGGGGATCTCCCAGAAACCGGGCAGCTGAGGCTGGCCGCCGCAGATGTTGGCGACCGACTGGCAGTCGTTGGCCATGCCGTTGTCGAGCGTGTAGGGCCAAAAGGCGTCGGTGTTGGGGTCGGTGACGGGCACGGATGCGGTGGAGCTCGAGTCGTAGGTGAAGCCGGTCTTGGCGAGATGCTCGAGGTTGGCGCGGTCGTAGAGGAGGAAGGGGGCACGGTAGCCGATGATCGACTTGTAGGGGATGCCTGCGAGGGCGTTGAGCGTGATGAGGTTGCCGTCGATCTCTGCGTTGGTGGCGGGCTGCTCCTGGTGGGTCATGGTGTGGTCGCCAATGTCGTTGCCGTTGACGTAGAGCTCGGTGACCTGGGCGTAGTTGGTGTAGTTGAGCGAGACGTAGTACGACATGAGGGGCTTGCATCCGTTGGGGTTCTTGCGCTGCGCGAGGAACTGGTTGACCGAGTTGATCGTGTAGTCCTGCACGGCGTCGTCGGCGGTGAAGACGATGAACTGAGGCACGTCCTTGGGGTCGAGGCCGCCGGGCGGGTTGGTGTCGGCGCAGTGGCACTTGGGCAGCTGGCAGGTGGCGGGGTTGCAGCTGTAACGCGCCGCCGAGGCACCTCCGCTGCCCGTCACGGTCTGCCCCTCGCCGCCAGACTGCAGGAGCTGGCGCTTCTGCAGCGGACGGCATCCGGCGCCGTGCAGATCAGGGCCGTGTGCAGCTGCGAGGCCGGCACAGGCGAGCGTGAACAGCGTAGAGACGAGCGACGTCCTCATCGTTGAAAGCGTCTATGTACGGTCGGAGCACGCACAGAAGCGGATCGAGGGGAAGAGGGGAGGAGAAAGGATGAGGCGGGGAGGAAAAGAGAGGGAGATGGGGACGGATGTTTTGGTCCTGGAGTGAGAGAGGGAGAGGAGATGAAATGGCCACGACAGAGGGGGCGAGCAAGGGAGGGAGCAGTGCATGAGCGGTGGTGGCTCTGATCGGGTGTTGTGTGGGCGCCAAAGAAAGCCAGCAGTGAAATGCAGCCAGCATCTGCAGCCAGCGTTTGCGAGCCAGCGTTTGCTAGCGGCTGTCGCGCGCCACGCTCAGAGTCGAAACGGAGCCCGGCGTGTGCAGCCTGCGATCTTAAAAAAAAAGTGTTGGTCTTAGCCCGCTGGTAAATTAGCGATTTTCGCCTCTCTGCTTTCGAATCGCCCCTGCTGCGCCAAGCGCACCGCACATCCGTTGCCGCCAGCTCGAGGGAGCGTGCCAAATTGCATGCACGCGCGACCGCTCAGCCCCACCCGCCGGTCGTTTCGTCGGTTTCCAGCTGCCGCGACTCCGACGATTTCTCGGTATGCGAGGTGCATGCTGACTAAGCGTTGACAGCGTGTGCGCTCGTCGTCGGCCTCACATTCCAGCATTTCGGCCAACGACCCGAGAGGTGATGGCCGTTCGGCCTAAATCCACTTCCAAACAACACGAGAAGACAAAGACAATGCGATACGATTACGACAGACGAGCGAGACGATCAGGCGCTCTTGTTGGCGCGCCTCTTGAGCACGGCGGCGTTGAGCTTGTCGAGCATCTGCACGGTGGTCTCCCAGCCGACGCAGCCGTCGGTGATCGAGACGCCGTACTTGAGCTGGTCGATCTGGCCGTTCTTGGGCTCGCCCTGCTTGCCCTCGTTGAGGTGCGACTCGATCATGACGCCCGTGATTGCATCCTCGCCCTGCTCGAGCTGCTCCGCGATGGCGTCCACCACCTTGGGCTGGTTGCGGAAGTCCTTGTTCGAGTTGCCGTGCGAGCAGTCGATCATGATCGACGGGTGGCGGTCCGGAAGCGCCTTCTTGAGCTGCTCCTTGGACGACTGCACCGACGCGGCGTCGTAGTTGGTGCCCTTGGAGCCGCCGCGGTGGACAATGTGAAGGTCGGCGTTGCCGACGGTGCGCACGATGGCAGCCAGACCCTGTTCTGTCACACCCATAAAGGCGTGCGGTTGCGAAGAGGCGCGGATGGCGTCGACGGCCACACCGAGGCCACCGTCGGTGCCGTTCTTGAATCCGATGGGCATCGAGAGACCCGAGACGAGCTCACGGTGGAGCTGCGACTCGGTGGTGCGCGCACCGATCGCTCCCCACGAGTACAGATCCGAAGTGTACTGGGGCGAGATGGTGTCGAGCACCTCGCACGCCACGGGCACGCCCTGGGCGGTGAGGTCGACGAGCAGGTTGCGCGCAACCTTGAGGCCGCGGTTGATCTGGAAGCTGCCGTTGATGTCCGGGTCGTTGATGAGACCCTTCCAGCCGACCGTGGTGCGCGGCTTCTCAAAGTAGGCGCGCATGACGACCACGAGGCCCTCGGACCAGCGCTCCTCGATGCCGGCCTTGAGCAGCTTGGCGTACTCCTTGGCCTGCTCCGGGTCGTGGATCGAGCAGGGGCCGACGACGACGAGCAGTCGGTCATCCTGTCCGTTGATGATGGCGCTCGACAGGCCACGCGCGCGGGCAATCGTGGCTTGCGACTCCTTGGGCACGGGGATCTCGTGGAGCAGCAGCGAGGGCGAGATCAGCGGCTCAAACCCAGCGACGCGCACATCGTTGACGTAGGCGTATTCGTCCTTGGATCCGCTCTGGAGGATGGCCTGCGAGAGGGGCTCGGCGGAACGGCCGTTGGCCGTGTTGGCGGCGATGCTCGACGACATGGCTGAGATGTTGCAGAGCGCGGGTAACGGTTAGGGTATGAGAGGTTGGTGGTGGTGGTTAAAAGTAGAGTTGGCAAGCTCGAGGGGCCGTGCAATGGACTGGTCCTCCGGGTTGCGCAAGACCGACCTTGATGAAGACGCTCCACCGTAGCATCGGCAAAGGATGGCCTAGCAGGCGAGGCTGCCGCACTTTCTTCACACTCTTGCCGCCGTGCCACTTTCCGCTTCGGCTGAGAAAAATGAAATCTCGCAGAGTCACATTTCCGCTTCACTTTTTTCTTTCTTTTTCTTTTTTTGGTGGTGGCAGCAGGTCGGCGGCTTTTCAGAAGCCGTTATTTCTTCTTGATTTCTGGCCCGCCCGCGTCCCGTCGAGACCGCATCTCGAGGCACCAACCACCGGTCGGGCATTGCGAATGTCATGCGATCGATGCGAGGTTCGTCGGTTTCTGCCCTGGGGCGGTCGAACTGTGTTTCGCGAGCTCGGCTGTGAATCAACAGGCGCTGCTGCTTTCCCGACCGTCTTCCGGATAGAGCGACGGAGGGCGGCAGCGTCATTCGGGCCGCCAAGACGGAATTTCATGTCGGTGCGCGGCGACACCTTCTGACTCGAAAACGTGCGTGCGAAATGTGGAAATTTTTAGGTGGCCCACCCCGATTGCATCAACGGGCGTTTGGCTGCAGCGCGAGTGCGTGCGGCGTGTGCCCGTCTGCGTGGCTCCGAAATAGATGAGACAGCGGTCAGGCCCACCCACCCACCGTGTGAGCTTTGGTGGCAGACCCTGCGTGCTTTCAGCCGTACAGTATCGAGCCGCCACTCTGTCATCTGGCCGCCTTGGTTGCAGCCAACGAGATCCCAGCGTGTAGTTGGCGTGGTGGCCTGCGCATGACTCGCCCTCGCGCGGCCCACTCGCGTTGGCACACAAAGACGCATACCTCCAACTGCTGTATCACAGGACACACAGAGCAGCTAGCTCAGACTCGACATCGACATGACTAGACACCGGAGCAGCCGCTGTGCGAGATCGGAGGAGGCGGCCCGTCTCGGTTCCTGTTTTTGAGAGGCGCCTGTCCACAGATCGACGCCGCTTTTCCGGCGCGGGTGGCAAGACATGTGCGCGCCGCTCGTTTGGGTCGTGTGAAACGAGAAACCGAAGTCGAACCGAGATGCGAAACGCAAACAAATTCCTCCGAGCCAACAGCTCGTGGCCTCGATCGGCGATTCCTTCCTCGAGATGCGATCGGCGATCTCCCTCAACCCGAATCGGAATTCGGCACTTGGCTCCCACTTTGTCCCGACTGGCATCTCTGTCTTTTTGCACTTTTTCCGCCCGCGCCTCGTATCCCCATCATCTCTCAAGACCCGGCGCTGCACCATGTTGCCAACAGTAGTCGCGCGATCCCGCTCGGCATGGAAGGGTGAGTGACGCGCACTCGGACGAGCTGCAGAGATCACCACGGTATTGACTCTCACTTGGGGCCAACGTCGTCTTCTTGCAGGTCCTTTCTTCGTCGCCTTCCCCAACTTGGCGGAAGCGCTCAAGAACAACACTCCCATCCGAACCAACGCTAGAAGCTGCACAATCCTTCCCAACTTCGTCGGGTATGTCTGATCTCCAACTCTCGTCTCGCAGAGACACTCTGACTCACCTCGTCTCCTCCTTGCGCTCGTCAGACTCAAGTTTATGGTTCACAACGGAAAGCATCACATCCCTCTCACCATCACCGAGGAGATGGTCGGCCACAAGCTCGGAGAATACGCGCACACACGAGCGCGCTTCAGCTACCGATTGACGAAGAACAAGTAGGACTTTGCTCCGACACCGACCTTGCACTCTTCCAACACTTGTACTTGTACCTCGATCATTCAACAACAAAAGAAGCGCAAGCTTTCAATACACAGACGCTTTGTATCAGCCTCAGAACGACTGCATATCGATGTCACGCACAAATTCAAAGGCACCTCGACGGAACACGGGTGAGACTTGGAAGCAGCAGCGTGGATCACATGGCGCCAGGTGGTGGCGCAAACCCGGTCTCGGGCGCCAGCAGAAGTGGCGTGCTCTGCACATCGGCGGTGGCCACGTACACCTCGTTGCCCCACCACTGCAGCTCCAGCGAGCCGTTCTTGGGCATCTCGAGCAAAATGTAGATCAAGATCGACTGCCCAAGCCGAACAGAAGACGTCAGTCACTTGTCCCACACGCCAGTACGGACGCGGCTAGACTGACACTTACCGACATGATGGTGCCAAAGTCGAGCGCGCCAGCGAGCACAAAGTTGTACCGTGACCACCATTCGACGCGGTACTTGCGCATCCAGTATCCAAAGAACCAGCCCACAAGGATCGCCGAAGTAAAGTTGATCCCGGATGCGGGCGGCGCCAGGCTCATACCGACAAAGATGATGGGCGCGGATACCAACTGCATTGGGCGCCACTTGTACCTTCGCGCCAGGTACCACGTGAGCACCGGCACCACCGCTCCGACCACCAGCCCGTAAAACAGCCAGTGGTACGCCGAAGACTTGCCGAAGCTGCGCTCGACACCGATGGCACCCCAGATGACCGAGGCGGTGAAAAAGATGTTGACCGTCGGGCATGTGAAGCGCTGCGCCTGGTTGGGATCGCACAGGTCCTTGATGCGGCTGCGCAGAAAGTCCTTGGTTACAATCTGCACCGCGCTGCTGACGATGATCGAGGTGATCTGCACCAAAAACACCGACCGAGGCCCGATCTTCATATAGTTGCCCAGCTTCTGATCTTGCGCAAACAGCAGGCTGAACGTCGTCGTCTGCTGGCTGACCGTCTTGAACATCATCACCGGCAGCGGCTTGCCCGGCAACAGCCACGATGCCAGCAATTCCGCCACCAGATTCGTTCCGGCAGGCAGGCTGCTGATCGCAAAGATCAAGCCAAAGGGCAGCAGGTAAGCCACGGGGATGAGGATGGCCAGCATGAGTGCCCAAATGGGCAATCCCGTGTCGTAGGCCGCCGTGAGCACAATCGCCATGCCGAGTCCAATGATCAGCAGCACGACGTACCAAAGCACGGGAACGCTCGGATATTTGCGTATCAACCGCGCATGGACGTCGTCCGACACGGCCATGCGAGAGCGCAGACGTTCCAGGACAAACCTGCCGTGGTACAACGTCGTGTGAACCACCGCCGCTGTGATCAGTGCGAATCCACCAAAGTAGGCCACCACCAGTCCTGCCGAGATGTACACCTGCGAGTAGGCGGCGTAGGCGTCTGCATGCAGTGTCTTGTGATCCGGCGACACCCTCGACACGTTGTAGTGCTGTCCGAACCGGTCGAAGCTGCTGCCGGACAGGAGCGGCATGAACGAGGTATGCAGCGAATTGGTCCAGTACAACAGAGGCGCCGCGATCCAAATGCCCAGCACAAAGCCGCCGAAAAGATTCGCCTGCGCCCACCACGGAGTGATCAATGGCGAGCCGAGGTAGACGATCTGCGTCCAGTCGAACGTCAGAAAGCTCGCCCCGAGCCCTCCCGACACGCCAAACACCACGTTGACGGGCACATTGTCGGGCCAGATCCAGCAGACCCAGTTGAAGATCGACAGCGCCGTAAAGAGGTAGCCGGGCAAAAAGTAAAAGACGAATGCCAGCAGCGAAGCGATCTGGAAGAAGCGCAGGCGCGAGAGCGTCCGACCTCCCGACGACGGCTCCTCGCCGGCATGCAGTGTGTTGAGCACCGTCGACACGGCCAAGTTTTGGGGCCATAGCATTGATGCGGGATCCACAAGCACCGGCCGGACGAACCCGGCGAGCGCGAGTCCGATCAGCTGCGGTGCGCACACCGACAGAAATCCATACAGGAACGAGCGTGGATCGTCCCAGAAGCGCGTCAAATCCTGCGCCAAGAGGATCGAGAGCGAGTAGGACGGATTGAGTCCCGTGGTGGCCGATATGAGCACCACCGTATGCTCCTTGATGTTCCACGGTCCCGGATTGAACGACCAAGTCCAAGCTTTTCTCCTGCCCTTGGATGATTTACTACTGCGCAATCGCGGCAGGTTGAGCTGGAACGAGCGGATGGGCAGGATGTTGGCAAGCACCGTGCCCAACGGATGCACGAGGATCTGGATGACGATGGCAAAGATCTGGATCGGCGGATTTCTCTGCGATAGAAAAGTGTTGACGGCCGAAGAAAAGGCGGACAGGCCTAGACCGAGCAGCACCGAGCGAAACGTGATCGAGGGCATCGTCGGATCGTCCACGTTTGACACGGACGCGCGCACTTCCGGATAGGGCGAGTCGTCCTCTTCTTCGAGCTCCAACTCCACCGCGCGCGAGAACGAAGGCCGAGGATTGTGACGAAGGAGGTCGGCGCTGTCGGAAGTGGGCACATTGCTTTCTGGCTGGCTGTTCCAGTGGATCGAGTTGTTCCATGACTGGCGGGGCGAATCCGGACTGTCGAAGTCTTTGGAGTCTTGCTCGAAACGACGTGTCAAATTGCTGCCGTCGCTGATCGAGGGATGCCACTTGATCGAGGTCGAGCGCTGCAGAGGTTGGCACGAGCCATCCTGGTGTGCCGTGCCGATCGCAGAGCCTTGCTGGTGGGGCAGGTTCGGCAAGGCTGGGGCGTTTGGATCGGCGGCCTGTACGAGATTGCCACGCGCATCGTAGACGCTGCCGCTCTGCTGATCAAAGTAGTAGACGCTCTCCCGGGCTGCTGCTTGAGCTGCGAAGGACTCAGGCCTGCCTGGAGCAGTCATGGCTGCGGGGGGCGGAATCGGCATATCTGGACACGCAGGCACCACTCTCACTGTAGGCGCTCCAAGTCCAGCTAGAATCGCGAGCAACAACCCATCATTGGAGTCAGCACTCTCTCCAGTCGAGGGTGAGACGCAGGCATATCCTACTTACGAGGTGCGAACGCAAAGACATCATCGTCCTCGTCTTCTTCAGGTGGCTGGTATGCGGAACTCTCAGAGTCGCTACCAGTGTCGGTGCTGCCACACGAAGAGCGTTTGCCCTGACTCTCTTCTGGCTCGCTGGGCTGCACGGCACCTTGTCTGCCCCCGGAAGTGACGGGACGAGCAGAGGCGGCTTGCGCACCGGCTGACGTCATGGGTCGCACGTTGGCGGTTCTTGGTCTTGACATGGTCTGACTGAAACCGTCCTGGCGATGTAGGCTGTTGCTGGAGCTGCTAAAGGAAGGGAGGGACGAAAGCTAATGCTCTGGTGCTTTCTGCAAATGTAGTTACACATCCTTGTACGGCTCGTTGATGAACCGCTAGCCGGCCAGACAGGTCCTTTTCGAGCAGCGGCTGATCAGGTCCAGATGAAATGTGGGTAAGGACCGCCACAGCTGCGGCAGGTCCATGCTGTTTATTTGCCATGCTTTTGGAAGACCATCTCGCCTCAGGGAACCTCCCATTCCCTCCACACCACCTGCGCGTCTTGTGATCGTGGCACAAACAAGAAAGGTACCGTATGCGAAATTGACGACGCATACTAGTGACAATTGTCAGCTAAGATACTCTGGGGTTCGGCGGCAGCATGGCGACAAGGTTCGTGTCCCTCGCATGAAGATGAGGTGCCGAGCCTGCGAATCGTAATTCCGCAGCCAGCTCATGTGGGCTTGGCACCACCGCTCAAGCCTCGTTCTTGGCGGCGCACGACTGTCCTCAGAGCTTCCGCTCCAGATCGAGCCCGTCAGTATGACATTCCGTGGCGGAACCGTCTCATCCCCGCCACCTCATGCGGTGCGACTGTCGCTGTCGAGCGCCAAGCGCCGAGGGCAGATTAGCGAGACGACCCATCGCGACGCACTCTTTTGGCGGCCGCCCCTTCCCGACTTCAGGAGGCGCAAATTGCAGAGTTGATTTTCGGCGCTCAAATTTGTGAGCATGCGCAAGGCGTAACACGTCCGTGCGTTTGCAAATGCGATTCGCTTCTCGGATCGGCGTCACCCAACACAGCCGCCCCGAACGCCGCTGCTCCACCTCGACCATCATCGCTCGTCTCCGTCCACCATCCACCACGGCAAACACTGCACACTTTGTCTGGACACGTCCTACTCGAAGTATCGCGCCTATTGCCATCAAATCGCAGCATCACTTTCCTCACCCGCAACGACTGCACCATCATCGCCAGCAGCACGCTACCACCGATAGAAACAACACAAGCGACAGCCGAACGGTTCTACGGTAGCGCCCCCGACTCGAGTCTCTGATCAACCCACGAAGGAACATCAGGAGCAATGGACAACTTCCGCAAGATCGATATTGACAAGTACGACGAGGATGTGATCCTGGACGAGGAGCTGGTGGAGCCGTACCCGAAGGCGCCAGAGCAAGCGCTAGCGGAAGCCAAGGCCAAGTCTACAGAAGTCAGGACACTCATCGGGAGGTAAGTCGTCGCTTTCATCCAGAACCGCCTTGCGCAAGGCACCGCGGAGCTGGAGCAGTCATGCCTGATTGCGTTTGACGACGGTCGCTGACATTCAAGTACGCCTGATCGTTTACGACCTGCGATGCGCAACACAGGGGTGATACCGCGGGCGCACTCGCTCTGGTTCTTTCCGACTACCCGTATGGTCCCACGGTTGAAGATGCAAAGGTGAGTCCCCGCTTCGCATTGCATTTCCGGCTTCAACTTGGCCCTGGTCGGTAATTCCCTGGATAGAGAGCGATCGCTGACTCGACAGTTCTTCCTGCGACTCTGCTTGGGGATGGTAGCAAGTGACGTTGCAATCGCTACTCGAGATTGTGAACAGCACCAAGTCGGCCGAGATTGGAGCGGCGATCAAGGCGATTTCGATCGACCAGCGCGATGCCCTCATGAAGTTCCTCTACAAGGGCCTCGAACTCGGCGGCGAGGGCGAAGGCATCAACTGCGCAGTCCTCCTTGGCTGGCACGAACGCGTAAGCATCCCTCGAATCCCCACATCCTTGTTTCCCCTAGCTCCAAAGACCACTGACCCCGCTTTCCCTGCGCACAAAGTTGACCGAGGTGGCAGGAACAGGTTGCATCGTCCGTGTCATGGCCGACCGCAGAACCATCTAGATCTCGTCACAGCCCCACCCATGCCACGATCAGACCATCGCTAAGCACACGCCAGTCTCAGCGTAATGACGAAACTCATGGACACCTCAGCAGCACGTATAAACAGCATCTTCAAAGCTGCCATTCACAATGTCTAGCTATAAAGATCGTTGTTGCGGCATACATTTACTACATCTACGTGGGATAAGATCAACACAGGTGCGGAAAGACAGCGCGAAGGATTTCGAGATCATGGATCCTGCGCACCAGGACCGGACCCGCCTTGGCAGCTGCGCGGTCGCTCGCTTCCGCGGGTCGTCGAACCACGACGTGGACCGCCTCGACCTGGGCCACGAGTGCGCTTACAGTGGACGACGACGCTGCCGAGGCGCCCGAGTGCATCTGCGTCTCGAGCAGGCTGACGAGCCTGAGCGCCACGGGCCAGAGCTTGGCATGCTTGCCCATCGTCTCGAGCAGCTGCTCCATGTCGGCCTGCGTGTGGTCGAGCTGCATCTGCTGGGCCCGAGAGCGATCCTCGCCGCGGGACGGCAACTCCATCACCTCCTGCAGATACTCGATCTCGGAGAGCGAGGCGCATCCAGCCAAGAAGCATGCCACAGCCGACAAGGGCGTGTCAGCAAGGAGGTCCGGGTTGAATGCCTCGCCGAGGCGGCAAATCTCGGCGGTCTGGTGAACGGCAGAGCGCATTGCGTCGTGCTCTGCCAAGGTGATGTGGGCCTCGGACAGCAGGAAGCGATGCAGGAGCGCCATATTGTGAGTGAGGTGCAGCTGCAGAAACGAGAGCGCCTCGCCCTTTGACTGAGCCCTTTCAAGATTGGCAGGACTCAGCTGGAGAACCGAAGGCAGTGACTCGTAGTGACCGACCAGATCGGCCCCCGCGGCCGCGATCTCAGCATCGCGGACCCGCTGACGCTCAGGATTGCTGCCAGGGCCCACGGGAGCCGAGATGGCCACCTCGGCAAGGCGGCCAAGGTAATGCAGCTGCCGAACGAGCGCAGCAAAGATCGAAGGCTGCCCCTTGCGCAGCGTTGCCGGGAATGGGGTATCGATCTCGTGGTCCTTGATCGCTAGCGGCCTCGCCGTTGCAATCGCGGTGATGCGATCCAAGCAGTAGATCATCCAAAAGACATCATCGGCTCGCAAGCCCTGCTTCTTTGCACCCTCTTGGCCATCTGCACTTGTTGGAGGCGTCGAGGCCCGCGTGCGATGCAGATCCAACTGCATGCACAGACGCATGGCCGAAGACACGATGGCGGCCGACGACACGATCTCACCCATGAGGATATCACGGATGGCCATGACGCCGAGCGCCAAGATGGCCTCCAGATCCGGGTTCTGCAGGGCGCCACCGATCAGCGCCCGCGAGCGGCGGAGGTACATCTTGCTGCCGAGGGCTTCGGCCACCGGCAGGCGCTCGCCTGCGCGCTCGTAGAGACTGGCTCCAATGGCACACATGGCGTTGGCCAGCAGCGCCGAGATGGATCCGTCGCGGATGCGCTGCGCAACCACCTCGGTGTCCAAACCGGGCACCTGCTCTCCGACGGCCCTTGTGTAGGCAGCAAAGCAGAGCTCGAGAACTTTCTGAGGCGGCTTGACATCTTCCTGGCGCAGGAAAGGGACAGCGTCAGAGGCTGGCAGTGCCGATGGGTGCACGGGCGACGTCTGAGTGGCACCGACGGCCTGTGCGCTCTCGGTGGCATGCACCGTCAAGGCGCGCCGAACGCTGCTAGAGAGCGGCCAGGAGAGGCGATCGACTGGAACCGCGTAGCTGAGCGTGTCGTAGGCGGACGAGGAAGCCTCGAGCAGGTCGTCCTTTTGTTGTGGAGAGAGATCCAGAGCCACGCTTACATGGCGAAGGTCCGGCTGCAGGGCCGAGGCGGCGCGCAGGCGGAAGGTGTGCAGGCGAGCATCTTGTGGAGGCGATGGTGCAACGCCGTGCGGGGCCTGCTCGCCGAAGATTTCGATGATGCCCACGATGCCGGCTGCGACGTCCATAAAGGGACGTCGTGCGTTTGGAGACAAGCCTCCGAGGATCTGCCAATCGGCGGCGAAAGCGCGATCCAGACGCTCGCCCGGTGAGGCTCGATCGGCGAGGTCTTCGAGAGAACGTTCGCGAAGCAGATGTGCTTCCACGGCCGTACGCTGCGGATCGATGGCCGGTCGTGCAAGCACGGCGACCTCGGCGGCCCTCTGTCTGCATCGCATCAAGGCTGCTGTTGTTGGCGTCATGCGCAGCTCCGGCAAGCCTCGCACGGGCCTGCTCGGATGGCTGTCGTAAGGGGTGCGAACGTCGTGAGGATGCGATTCTGTGCGTTCTTCGCGCATCCATGATGCAGTCGGATCAAGCCGCAAGCCCGGCACGCCTCCCGAGCTGTATGGGCGTGTCTGAGCTTCCATCCTGTCGTATAGGTCGGCGCGACCGTCGCGAGCATAGGGGGGCAGCAGATGCCTCTCGGAGGGACTGCGGCTGACCGCAGGATCCGCATACCGAGCATCGCGGTCACCGTCGGAATGCGTCCGATAGCGGCCGATACGACTTTGAACGGGGCTGGTTGCCTGAGGGCCCGCACGGGGATGCAAAGCAGCACCCATGGGCAGAGCAGGCAGTGAAGGCGACGAGGCCAGGGCATCAGAATGGCGATCCGAGGATACCAGGCCGCGGCCCTCTGCGGCAATGTCGGTCAGGGGGCGGCTTCTGTGCTCCAAGGATTCTGGCGATCGCTGACCCGACGGGCCAGCGGGGCTCCTCTTGCGGGTGCGAGCGGCGTCTCCAGTCTTTGCACGACGGAAGTCGACCTCGGGCCACTTGCAGTCGATTTCTGGCGAGAAGCCAAGGAGAAGATGGGTGTATAGGAGGGGTCAGTCAAGCTGTCTCTGAGGCTGACGCTGAGGCCGAGGTGCGCTAAGTCACTTACTCATGTTGGCGCAAGTCTTGCATGTTGGGCGAACGCCATCGCAGCGAGACTTGCGGTTGCGACAGGCGAGGCATGCAAGAGAGACGCGTGGACGCTTGATAGGCGTGCCGGATGCAATAGGCTCAAGTTCGGATGGGTGGCGCATGTGGGCTGATGGTGCATCGTAACGCATGTGGTGGGCGGCGTGGGAGCCGACGTGGGTTGTCGGTGGCTCCTGACGGTACGGATCCGGATGTCGCAGATGCGTGGGATGATAGGGCAGCGCGCCGCTTTCTCCAGGAGACCTTCTCGAGTGGGTGTAATCGGCGGAAACCATGCCAACGGGGACGGAATGGCCAGGTGGGCTGGGCCGACGGAGGGCATCGTAGCCATGCCTCTCACCGAGGGATGGAGCGTAGGCTCGGTGGCTGGCAAAGGATGCCACGTCGGGCTCCTTGATCGGAGGAAGGTGAGCGTGGGAGAGAGGCGGAAGTCGTTCGGATCGGCCGAAGGGCATGGCGGGCAGCGAGTTGCTCGTAGGCAGCACGGGAGGCAGTCGATCCGATCCTCTCTGTGCATCTGCCGCTTGTGGCCTCGACGCGGAAGACCGGGGTGCCGAGGCACGCGGATCATCTGGAAATGGAGGCCGGTCCATGGCACTGGGCGCCAGGAGCTTTCTGCTGCTCAAAGCACGCTCGACGGTGACGGACGAAATGATGGGCAAGGCGTCGCGCGGACGTGGTCGATTTTGGAAGAAGTCGATGCACAGAGCCTACGCTCGCGAGGTCTGTTTGAGCCTCAAGGTGCAGAGGGTCGGCAGAGGAAGACCAAAGCTCGAGCAAGCGACAGCAAGTGGCTGCAAACGCTGGCGTGACGGATCGTCCGAATTGTGCGGTGGATAGACTTGCTGTCTAGTGATGACGAAGAGGACTTCTAGTGCACCGGATCAGCTGGTGGGGATGCGCGTTCGAGATGGTGGGAAAACGAGGCGCGAGGCAAAGGAAGAGCGAGACGGCGACGATACAAGAATCCGAGGCCAGGCTCTGGAGACCGCTAAGGGCGATCGGAAGCGCCGACCGATTGGCCTTTAGCGTTTTTGCCTCTGCGACTTGGTGCCTCTCGGCCACGGCGAATAGCGAAGGAGAACGGTGCGTGCGATAAGCCGTTCTGGAGGGGGCTCAGCTGCTCTTTGGCTCAGATGTGAATGGTGATGGGCGGAGAGGAAGCGGGATGGATGCCAATTGGAGCAGAGACGGTCGAGTTGCGGGCGGGCGGCCACATGCGTGGGATTGACTTGCCGGTCGGTAGGATTCCCGAAGAGGCGCACGAGGCGTGACGGCTGCACCCCTGGGCGAGGTTGCGTGTTTGGACAATGCGGGCAGCATCCGATGCGGGAACCTTACGGCTTGGGTTCATCCAGGACAGGCTCAAAGCTGCAGCCGAAACATGAGCAGGAGCAGGAGCAGGAGCAGGAGCAGGAGCAGGAGCAGAAAGGGAGGCAGGAGCAGTGACGGCTGCAGCTGCTGCTCATGCAGACGAGCTACGAGACAACGGGTCTGGATCCGAGTTGCGTACGGCTATGGATTCGCGCGTGCATGGTAGCCTGATGCTCTGTTGAACGTCGATCTCGACGGTCGCAGGCCGCTCGCTTTCTGGCACTGGCTCGCAGCTGCAAGCCCAACCGCAGCGCGGCGAGGGGAGGATAGCCGTTGTACAGCCGAGCCACGCCCTCAGAGCAAGCAGCCGACAAATGAGGTGATCCGGTTTCCTGCACATCAGCCGCCGAGCACAGAAGGTGGAGTGCATCGCGCTTCACCCAGAAAACCCTCTCGAGCCACCCAGGTCCGCCAAAAGCCGAGGCGACGCAAAGTCCATCGTCCGTCCCCCTGCCCTTGGTTCGGACTTGTGGCTGTACACGCCAGCAGGTCTTGCATGCTCCAATGGCTCGTATGGTCAAACACACAGCATGCTCGAACGGCGAATTCTCTCGAACGTGAAAGGTGCCGAAACACCGTCAAGTTTGGGGCTCCTCCAGGATGCGATGCCAGCCCATTGTGCGATTCGGTGTGGGCGCACCAAAGAGCACGAAGCAGTGTCAGCCACGCCAAGAGGCAGGCTGGTGACGGTGATAACGGCGCATTAGTGACAATGGTCAATGTCTTAAGCCACCACACGCCAGATGGACGACCTCGAGCCAGAGAAGGCCCCTATGCAGCTTGCATCAAGCATAGTGGCTAGCTCGGCATGGCAACGTCCACCGACGCCCCACCGACTAGGCGAGTTTTCGGTACGCCAACTCACAAAGTGTAGCATGCGCATGCGGAAGGCGCATAAGCGGGCTTCCCCTGGGCGGCCACCTCGCCTGGCTTGCACAAGAAATGTCGGGAACCTCTGCCAGCCGCTTTCACCCTCCGTAAATTCCGAGGCAGCCACGCACCTTTGCTCGGCTCCATCCTTGCCAGACTCACCTGTTTTGTCCCCCTTTTTCCTCTTGATTTTTCTACTTGAGCCTTTCGCCTGTTGGAAAGATCAAAAGCTACATCACCGTGCGGCAAAGGGCATACCATCCTTGCTTTCTTTTTTTCACAGCACAGTCACCAGAGATCTCGGGCTCGAATTGCACTCCGGCGTTTGGTCGCATCCGAGATGCCACGCGAGGAGATGGTTGACAACGCAGATTGTGCTTCCATGGCCGTGGTTGGAGCCATGCTCCGTTCTCTCTGGCCAGAAGCTCGCCAGCTGCCCTCCGCCCCCACCCTCTCCCCAACCCTCTTCGGCATCGGATTCGGAAGGCACTCCGCCCACAACCCACTTTTCTTTTGCCCACCAGAAGCGCATGGATCCCCTGCCCACACAATGACACAATGGTCTTCAGTTGCGCGACTCTCCGAAGTGGTCCCGAACGTAGCCCTCGGAGAAGAGCTCGGAGATACCGGTGCGCAAGGCCAACAGCCTGCCATGACCTCACGACCTCATTACGATCCGGGAATGCTTTCCTTCAGCAGGCTCGCTTCGAGCCTCGGCCATCGATCCAGCCAATCACCCCCTAGAACACCGGTCACCTAGAGGCAATCATCTCTGCGCTGATGCTCGTGATGTTCTGGTGAAATTTTTCTGATTCCGCAGGCGTTCGCCTCGATGTGTTCCGAGAGCGGCTTCCAAACTCGCAACGGAAGATGCTCCCTGATAGCCATTGTGCGCTCGGTCCCGTGCGGTGTGGCGTCGGACCGAGTTGGCCGAGTGGGGGATGCATTCATGCGAGGAACATGTTGCGAGAAGGCCCCGACGCTGTTTGTTGGCATTGCCAGTCCATCGTGCACGTTAGGCTAAGCCTGAGCCTTGGCAAAGCCGATAGATTCCCCAGATCCGTCCTTCGGGCCGTGACACCGCTGCTCGCGGTCTGTGATTGGAGTGACGCATGGCGGAGCCACACCTGAAATGCATACGAAAAGATGCGCATCAGCACCAGATCCTGCCTGCGATTCGTCGGGTGGCACGCGGCGTCGCGCAAGGTGCAGGCAAGATCGCCATGATTCTGCGGTATGCATGTGCGGTGACTCTGTGAAGAGATGCCACCTGCATTCGTGCTGCAATCAGCTTCATTGGGGCGTTTGTGCATGCGCGATGGGGGTGCTTGTGAAATGCCATGCTTGCTGGTCGTGTCGCAGGGGAGCCGCACGCGTTGGTTCCGCGGGAAAGCACGGACATGTGGTTCCGCCCCTTCGGAGGTTTCCTCACGCCGGACCTGGGTGTGCAAGCTCCATGGCCGCAGCGCTGGGAGCCCACGGGCCCCGCACGCGGGCGACAGTGCCGTCTCAAAATTTAGACTCAACTCTTGCTTACGCCATGCGGCTTGTGCGACCCTTCGCAGAATCCCACGCTGCTTTCATGCCCCGATGCTCACATCTCTCGGATGGTTCGAGGGGGCCATGGACACTTCAATGGGGGTTATTTCAAAACTTCGGGCCAAGTGGGCTCTCATTGGATCCCCACACGGCCAGCATGGCGAGGGATGCACGGCTCGGACCTTTTGTCGCGCCTGCCCTGGCCCCACTGCAGCGCATCACCAGCAGGGATGATGCGCGAGACACCGGTCAAATCCGCGGTCCCAGTTCCACCCCAACCTCGGCTGCCTCGGGTCGGAGTTGCGCACAGCAACGACGAAGGCCATGTGGTGATAGTGCATGCCCGCCTCAGGAGATTCGCACGACATGTTCGCAGGCGAGTTTTGTACTTGCTGCCTCTTCGTACGCTACACGATTCGGAGCATGAATCTGCCGCCGGTCAACTCGGCTTGGTCTGTCGCTTCCAGATGATAAGTTCGCAACACGATGCTTCGAATCGCACGACCACGTTTGATGCATCTTTGCTATCAGATTGTAGCGCTTTGTCACCACGCCCTAGCGTGTCACGCCGGCGGTTTGAACCCCAACCCAAGCCCCGAGGTTCAATGGCCACAGAAGAAGAAGCCTCCTCTAAGAGGCAGCTAGCCAAGTATCGATCGCGCTTGCGCTTGCACCTCTTCGTCTCAGCACCGCAGATTGTCGGTCGCCGCTTGGCGAGCTTAGCTTCAGCTCATGCGAGCCTTGAAAAGGCGCTAAGGCTGGCCGGGCAAACTTCCGTGTTTTCCGCCTCTGCACCGAACTCACCGGTTGTTTCGCACGTCGCCGACGTCTGGTCCCTAGCCGAGCTACGTTCTTAGACGCCTGCGAGTGGAAAGCATTGCCACGCGCTGCACAGCTTGTCGTTGGTCACCGACCAGAACCAGAGCTGCGCATTTCAAGCTTTCCCGGAATTTAAGGGAAAAAATTGTGAGAGAAAAGGAAAGAAAATTAATTAACCGAATTGAGGGGCAATGGCGATGACACATTGCGGCCTGTCACGATGGATCCTCGCGTGGCGCGTCACCGGATCGGAGCTGCGTCGGACCCAGCACGCTTCACTGTACACTTTGCTTTGGCAACCGCACCTTATCCGTCCGCTCACCTTCGCCCTGCTTGGGCGTCGATCGCCGACGAAACCTCGTCGATGCTGAACAGCCCTGCTTCTTAACCCGCTCAAACAGATGAGCTACGTAAGTCAGTCAGCCCTCTGTGCAAAGAAAAAGAAAAGGGAAATAAAAAATAAAGCTAGCCGCAGCGTACGACTTCGCTCCCGCAGGTTGGCAGAAAGCCTGTGAGAGCCGGCAATCTATTTCCTTTTTTTGCAGATCCGCTTTTTCATGGGCCGAGAGCTTATCGTGAGCAGCACGGCGAGGATGGCATCACCGACTAGCCGCACACACGAGTCCGGGCTTGTGTAGGAGATGAAGGCATGCGGAGCCGATACCGTCATCCACCTTGTGCCGGCCGCACAACGTGTCACACTGCTTGCTACTGACCAAGGCGCATGCACGGTCTTCGGACATGTGGACGCGCAGACGGGCAGGCGATCACAATGGGGCTTGTTGCTCGGCACGAACGGCGGCACGATGCAGCTGGGTGGCGCACGCAGGATCGGTTGGAGCCGATCCCCAGTTTCATGGCTCGAAACCGGCTGCATATGCGTGCAGTCTGGCTCATGGCCATGATGCGCCGGGAGGGCTGAAGTCGCCTGAGCGGAACTCGGAGCCGAGATCCCACCTGCAGAGGGAGACCGGGCCGGCACTTTTGCCAGAGGCATGCAGGTTGATCAAATGCAGCGCACATGTGGATGCGCGCGCACCAGGGTCGAGGGTTGAGGGGAAACGCACCGAGCGACGGACCCGATGGTTTGTTGTGCGCCTCATGTCTCGCTGTTGCGCTGCTCCATCGCCTCGGGCCGCGCCCTTCCGTCCGACGTTTGCATCACCTTTATCCAGATATTGCCCTTTCGACACGTCTACAGAAAGCAGGTCTGTGGAAGACATTGATTAAGCGAGCATGCCGTCGCTCGCGTCCGCCACAAATCGTCATAACGCTGCATGACCGCCTCGCTGCCTGGCTGCCTCGCGTTTCTGGGTGTAGCCTCGGTCGGCGAAGGAATTGCGAATTCAGCGATTTTGAATCATGTTCGTCACGTAGGGCTAACAAACGTTCCCGATTTTGGCAATCACGTATCGGGAGAGCGAACGATTGAATCGCCAGATGACACGCGTCTCGAGCGGTTGACGGAAGCGGACCTCTGAACTCAATCACCTTGGCTGCCGTGAGCGCGCCCGAGCCAATTCGCCTCAACTGATTTGGCAAAAACCGCTGCTCAGCTGCGGGCACTCCCGCCGCTTCTCCACGTGCAGTTGCCGACTTCCTTCATCTCAGCCATCTGCGGAGACCATCCGACTGCTCCGAGGCTCTCCCACTATCTTTGACAGCGCCTCCTACCCTCTCACACCCACCACGCTCACTTCAGGATCTATCATCTGATCACCGCTGGCAGAATATCGAAAACGAGAGCGGACGTTCGTTAGTGTGAATGGCGACCAGATCCGTCGCCATCCCTGTCCTTTCGATTACGCACGTCGGGCAGAGTCTGCAATCCTCATCCGCCTCGATACCGAGCTTGATCGACCCACGATCCAGAGCCACATCACTTGGTCATCGATAGGGGTCCCGCGCATCGATCTCGACAGAGCAACGTCCGTAGCTTGGTCGGTTCAAAATGGCCACCACATCGCGGCGCCGTTCTTCGCATGGCCTCACCTCTTCGGGCTCCTCCACTCAGCTTGCCCGCAAGGGCTCGTCCTCTCGGCTCGGTGGCGCGCGAGGCCGATTCGATCCGAGTCTCATGATGTCGTCCAACGCCGTCGGTGGCGACGCCAGCCGCGACAAGTCGCCTCACGCCGATCCCAACGGCCCTCATGACGCCGAGCACCACGACAAGGCCTCGCGACGCAACAAATCTACCGACCGCCTGCAACGCTCTCGCGACAGCAGCACCCATTTGAGCGGCAAGCGCTCCAAGTCCTTCACACACCTAGCCATGACCGCGGACGAATCAAATAGGCGGCGCAAGTCGACCAAGGGCAAGGGAAAGAGCCAACGTCCCGAGGCTGCTGAGGACGGCTGGACCAGCGCTAGCGCAGACAACACCTCGAGCGATCACAGCGCCCCGCTGTCTCCCTCCAGCAGTCCACCGGATGAAGGCCTCGTGCTGGGCATCAAGAAGCGCGTCCCTCCGCCGCTCAAACCTGCAGCCTCCACCACCACTCTGCCCGAGCCCAAGAAAGAGGCGTTCCTGCAAGCGCCTGACACGCCAAGAGCAAGTGCAAAGACGCTCGAACCCGAAGCCGAAAGCTCAGTCGACGTGATCGACCGTCGCCACCTCGACTCTCCTAACGGCGGCAACGCGCCTGCTCTCGCGAGCTCGTCGGGACACATCTCTTCTCCCGCAACGCTGAATCGGGAGGACACGTCCAAGACGCTTGTCCATCACTCCAGCCGTGATGACATGGCGAGCACGTCTTCTGCGTCGGCTCTGGAACGGGACCAATCTGCGATCGCGTCCGACACCTCTTCTGCGCCTGTCCGTGCACCCTCGCGCACCGACTCGGCGCTCACCATCGATACCGCCAGCCATCCACGCCATCATCGCGTCTCTTCCAGCGTGTCGAGTCGCACGCTTCGCACGTCGCTGCCAGCGCCCGCATCGCCGTCTTCGGTTCGATCACGATCCTCGGTGCTCTCGAGTCGATTCCTCGTGTTTCCGCGCGAAGCGCAAGCTGCGGCTCCGCCCATGCTCGACACACACAATGCGCTCGCTGGAAGGCTAGGCGCGCGTCACGAGGATCGCGGCGACCTGCTCTCGCCCATGGCCGGTCCCAGCCGATCAGGTCGCAGCGCGAGTGCCATGACCTCGAGTACGAGCGCACCCGTCGCGCTCGACAAGCAGCAGCACGCCGCTGCGGAAACGCGCAAGGTCAGCCTCGGCCACAGCCCGCTTTCGGCACGATCGCCTGGTGTCGTGGGCCCGCAGATTGGTAGCAGCACGTTGGGTTTTAGCGCGCAGCAGCGATCCACGAGGGACGACGTAGCTGAGCGTCGCAGGACCGCAAGCACCCAGAGCCTCACGGCCGCCGACGCCGCCAAGCTCGCCGCCAAGCTTCGACTCGCTCGCGACTCGATGGACGACCATGCGCTCGGCGCGGCAGGCTCGAGCCAGCGCGGCGTACAGGCGTACAATCCGAGGCTGGAGAAGTACAAGAAGCCGGTGGTGTCGACGTTTGTCAAGGGCTCGGCGGACGAGACGCCGCAGGCGATCGAGGTGCAGGCCCACTCGGTGTACTCGAAGCTGTTTGCGCAGGCGCACGACAGCCAGGATGGCGAGGAGGCTGGACGACGCATGATCCGCTACGTCATGGGCTACGGCATCAGCGGTCCGCCAATCGAGCAGAGCCGGCTGTCGGATGCGCTGCTGGGGCCGAGCCTGGACATGGCCGAGTTTGAGTCGAGCTGGGCGCCTGCGCTTGCCCATGCTGCTGGGCTGGGTGGGGCGATGCCAGGCTCGATGCAGACCGAGTATGGTCTTGTGGCGGCCGAGGCGCCTGCAGCGACGGGTGGGCCGAATGCGACGCCGCTGCACCTGATCCACGGACTGACGACGACGTCGCCGGATCCTTTCCCGCTGGATCCGACGGATGTGCCTGCGCTGCAGGAGGAGGGCGACGTGTTCGAGGGCCATGCCATGTCGCAGCTGGCGCAGAATCCGATCCAGCTTGTGGATCCGGGGCTGATCCGGGCGATTGCGATCACGACGCATGCGATTGGTACGCACCGCTCGCACGTGGTCACGCGCCGCTATGCGGACCCGATGCGCGAAAGCCTGGAGCGGGTGGTGCGATCTTCGGGACGGTATGTGCCCACGGCGAAAAGCGCCGGTGCTGGCGGCCATGGCGCGCCTGATTCGCCGCAGATCAGCTCGAGATGGGGTCGCAAGACGGCGCCCAACAGCCCGATGAGCTCGCGCGTCGAGGCGCGCGACTCTGCACATCGACCGGGATTCCAACGTCGCAACACGTCCGACAACCAACACGGCCATGCACACAGCAGCGCATCGACCAACCTGGCTGGCCAGCTGTACAATCTGGTGGATGCAGCCGAACATCCCGTGCGCAGCCTCAAGCGCGTATGGTCCGGCGGCGTAGCCAGAGGCGGTCTGGCCGCTCTCACGCGCACCGAGGAAGAATCTTAGACCGCCGCCCAAGGCTCATAGTCCTTTTTTTCGCTCATGTCTGGTTTGAACAATGTCATCTGCTTCCTCCCATGCACACCAACTGCGAGATTGTGACGAGATCATAGAGCATATAGGCCTTTCGGGCTGTTTACAATCATAGCAAAGAGTACAAGAGGCAGACATTTACAGAAGGGCGAGGCCGGCAGCGACGGCAGCGAGGGCGGAGCCGAAAGCGGCGAAGGAGCCGAGGTTGATACCGGCGGCGGCGTTCTTGCCCGAGCCCGAGCCCGAGGAGGAAGAAGCGGAGGTGGAGTTTCCGTTGGCGGTGCTCTTGATGGTGGAGGGGACCTTGCCGTCGAGGAAGGTGGAGTTGCAGGTCTGGTTGACGGCACCGGCGAGCTGAGCGTTGGAGTTGGTGGGGAAGAGGGTGGAGTAGAGCGCATGGGTGCAGTCGGAGCAGAAGGCGGTCTTGTTGGCCGAGAGGGCCATGAGGCTCTGCTGCTGGGTGGACTGGTTGGAGAGGATGTTCTGGATGCCGCTGAACGAGATGGGCATCTGGGTGACGTTCTGGAGCGTGTACATCTCCTTGACGAGGCAGTACTCGCCCTGGGAGTCCTGGAGGCAGCCTGCGTTGCGGAGGCGGTCGTAGGAGTTGATAAAGTAGGCGACGAGCGCGGGGATGCCGCCGTTGGAGCCCTGGATGTCGGAGCCACACGCCTGGAGGAGGGTGGAGTTGGCGGCGGAGAGCTGGTCCTTTGTGCAGGCGGTCTTGCCCGAGCCGCAGATGCTACCGCTGAGGTACTGGTTGAGGCCGGGGACGACCGAGTTGTTGCCTGCGCTGGTGAGCGCACCGACGGCGTTGGGAAGGGAGAGGCAGGACGAGATGTTGGAGTTGGTCACGATGCCAATGAGGCCCGAGGCACAGCCGGACGAGAGACCGGTGACGAGCGAAGGGTCGAGCTGAGCCTGGGCGCTGCCGGCGAGACCGGCGACGGCGGCAACAGCGGCAACGAGCGAGGTGGTACCAAAGGAACGCATTTCGTGAGAATGACTAGGAGGTGGGACGGAAAGGGGTGTCGTGTCTAGGGTGAAGGTAAGAGTCTACACGGAAAGTTAGGAGGAGACGAGGATGCAGGGAAATGGTGGTAGGAGAGGGGGAGCGGTGGCTATATATGTGTGGGGGCGAGGGCTGGCACAGGAGAGAGTTGAGCGCGAAATCAAGCCGAGAAGTGGCGCACCCCACCTCCGCGAAAACGAGATGAGGCGGCATGGTGGGCATGGCTCGATGGTGGGGGCCCATGCGCGCGGGACGCCGTCTGATGAAGTCAATGCCGAAAGCGGAGATTGGCGCGCCAGATTGCCTGTGCTGGCCAGCCGCTACTGTACTGCACCCTCCTACTGTATCGTAGCCAGGCTTGAGTTGGCTCTGGAGTGGGTGCGCTCGACCTCGGCCAACCCACGCAAAGAGATGAACCGACGTTCTCGAAGCCGTTCTGTGCCTCGTTGCGACCCAAGCGCAACACAGCCTGGTCACCAAGGGAAAGGCGTCGCGGCAGCAGCTGCCAGGGTCCGCAGCCAGAGACAGGCGTCGTTGCGGGGGTCGGCAACGGGCCCGTTCGCTTTATACTCCGCGCGCATCTGCAGCTCGCACTTGCTCCCGGCACACTGCTGCTGTTCATGCACACTCACGCTTCTCCCCTTTTGTTCTCGTTGGGCTGCTCCGCTCCAATTGGTACGGCTCTCATTACGAGCACAGCAGAGGTCCTTGCTGGTTCGGAGTCTCCGGTCGGCTTGGCATTGGGATTGCGCTGTGTCTTTGCAAAGTGGGCGGGGCAACGCGCGTCTCGCCGTCTCGCCGGGGTCCAAGAGCGGAAATGCCAAAATCAAAGAACACGCAGATGGAATCTCAACTCGCGCTAAGCGAGGAACCCGGTCAGCCGCTCGAGACCCTGAGAAAGAGACGCGGGACCTTTGCTTCTACGTCGCCTTACACGATCCTCATCTTGCCCAACGCGTTTCCGGCGCCTCTGCCTGCGGAAGCGCATCGCCGACTCTCATTCGCCGTGGCTCGAAAGCAGAAGAGAACATAGCGGATCAACGCCAATAATTGCGTCAAGTGGGCGGCAAGACTTTTTCGACGGCCAAGCCGACACGCCAAGTCGAGCCAAGCGTCGCTGCCCAAGTCTAAAGTGGCGCGTGATCTTGGAGTGGGCTCGAGCGCGGGCCTTGACCAGCATAGCCTTGGCGGAGCTGCATCGGTGTTGTCTTGCCATTTGGATTCAACGAGAAGGCTGCCTGCTCGCATTCGCCACCTGGCTGCGCTGCGGCTGCGCGCCGGATATACCGACTGCCAATCGACCTTTCCCGCGTCGAATGCAAATCCATCTCAGCAGCAAAGTGAGCTCGAGAAAATTCATGCGCCTTTCTACGTGCGTCCATGTTGGCCCGCCGGATTCGCCGACGCCGCTCACGAAGCATCATACAGTAGAAGCTGCTCTTCTTTTCGACGAGCGGATCCGACTTGACGATGCCCGATGAAGGTGGGGACATCTTGCCGATGTGAGATGAGGCAACCGATCGACCCACCCCCCTCATCAGTATGGTAGCGCGGCTGATCTTGCGGGCGCTGCCGGCAGACGGCTCAAATGAATCATCGGAGGCGAGTCATGGCATGTGGGCGAGGTGGGAAGGTGGGTCGCTTACAGCTTCATATCGAGCCATCCGCTCTGGTCATGGCAGTTGTGGGACCATCGAAGGATGATGCAGGTCACAGCACTGATAAAAGTGGCCATTCTCACACGCTTGTATGATAGTACGTTCCCAGAAAAGCCGCCGCTAAGTCACCTCGCAGAACCCCAACGTCGAGTTTCGCATCGAGTGCCTAGCCAAACATGCAGATCTTCAAGCTGCTGCCTGCCTTTGTTACTGCGGGCGCTGCCTCCGCCGTAAGTGCTCGTTGCGACGTCGCAAAGCTTCAGAGCCGCGTCTGACCCCTCATTCCTCCCTGTGCAAATCGCAAGGCCTCTCTGGAACCTCGTTCGAGCCGATCCGACTGCCTCCGGGACACTACCGAGAATGCTGCGCTTGGCGCGCCTCGGAAAGCCGATGTGGCCATCTGCTACCACGGAGACAACGCTTCCACCTCCGACGATGCTCAAATGAACAAAGATGACGACCATTTCGGCTACTTTTACAAGACCAGCTGCAACCACAGGAGGGTCGGGTAAGTGCAGATGGTGCGCGCTCCTTGAGCTTCTCCATTCGAGTTGCTGGCTTGCGTCGTGGTTTCCAACATCGTACACCACAGTCTCGACTGCTTCTGGATGAAGGGCCCCAACGTCTGGAGAGGCTACAAGGACGGCGGTTTTGACAACGTCTACGTCAAGTACTTCAACAACAAGTGCAGCTACGACGGCTCGACCGTCGCCGTGACCTGCTCGGGCTAGACCTCCTCGAGCTGCTCGCGCGACGTCCCTTGCTCTGTCCAAGGCCGCCGCACCTTGATCCGCTCTGTGCGCCGCTGCTCGTCGGCAGTGTCACTGCTCGAAGCCAATTGCACTTTGTCTTCCCCATCAGCATATCTGCATTCCAGCAAGGTGAGCGTTGCTGCTGGATGAGGCGGTGTGATTATTGTTTTTGTTTGGCGTGTTTCTGTGTTGCTCTCTCGCTCTCTCGCTCTCGGCCTTTGCGAAAAAGGGGGCAGCACCCTCATGGCACACGCGCCCACGCGCACATCACATGTCACACGGCACTCAGCATCCCTTGTCCTCCCCTACTTCGACCGTACCCGCACCTCCACACTATCGATCACGCTCACGCTCTTTACCCTTCTCTGTTCCGGCACTCCTCGATCCATCTCTCCTTTGATTCTCACGACCTGCATCCAGTCGAAGCGACGCCCTTGTCACGCGCCAGGCATGTCCGCATACAGCTTCACAGCCGCCCGATCATGAGCTTCCATCGAGACGACGCAGCGGGGCGCGCTCAATCCGGCGCATTCGCTCCCTCGCCTGCGTCCAGCCACGACTACTCGTCCAACAGCACCAAGCAATCCGGACACCCTGTAGCATCAGCGTTCAACGTACCCGGCCACGCCATCTACATCGCCGATCCCCATCGATTCGGCGTCCTGTTGATCAACATCGACGCCACTACCACCATAGTCACCTCGTCTTCCTCCGTGCTACCTAGGACTGCGCCTGTCTCTCCGAACCCACAAGCCTCTCGGCCTCCGCTCTCGCCCAGCGCCTACCGCAATGCATCCACCTCCAAGCTGGGATCGCCCCAGCCGCCGCCTTCGTCCTTTCAACATCCTTTCACAAAGTCGGGCAGGTCGAGACCTCTCAGCCAAGAGTTCGGCCAAAAGGCTCGGGATGTGCTCAACGAGTTTGGCCGTCTCGCAAGTCGCAGAGCGAGTGCGCTGGAGCGCGCAGGCGGCGCAGAGACGCTCGCCCGTGTAGCCGACGGCCTCAGCGTTTCCTCGCATAATCACAGCCAGAATCGTCGCGCGACTTTGCAACCTGCTTCTGCTAGTCAAAACTACCTGTCGTCCTCCGTCAACGACCTTTCGAGACCGCCGCCGCTGCGACTCGCGTCCGACGAACCAGCGCTCATCCGCTCCGCCCTCACGCAAAACTTGGTTCTCGTACCGCAGAACGATCCTCGTCGGCTCTCGTCCACCGTGCCTCTCGACATCCACAGCCGCATCACAGGCTCCGGCATCTCGTCGTCCCAACATGCACCAATCGCTTTCGTCGCAGACTCTCAAGACCAGGCAGAAGCACGCTCCGATGCAGGACCTGCCCCCCGCGAGGCTCGGGCTACCTTCGACCCCTCTTGCTTGCTCCTCAAGGTCTCCCCACCCGCCGAGTTAGCAAGGGAAACATGGGCTCGAGAGGCAAGCTCCTTTGCGTCACACGACTCCTCTCAGCACGAGACGTCGGAAAGTCATGATGTCAACCTTCGCTTCCGACTTCGACTCGAAGGCCATGCCGCCAACACACGCATCGACAAGAGCGGCGGCTCAGGCAAAATCCTCTTTCTATCTGCCTCTCATACACGCAGGCTCATCGACGCGATCGAATCTCCCCAGTCGAGCATCGCCACAGCCGAGCTCGCCAGCCTAGAGGGCATCTCTCGCGTCGAACTCCCGCCTCCAACCAGCCCACTCTCGGCCAACGTGTCTCGTGGTGCACGAGAGTGCGACTTTGACTGGAGCTGGAAGACGCTGGCTCGCTCAGCCTCGCAAGCAGCCTCACGATGCTGCTGCGCCTTTGTAGAGCTCCATCCAGATGGTGCATCCGCATCCGTACTCGCTGCCTTTTCTTTCGTCGTCGACATGCCTTCGTCAACATCTCCACATGCGAGCTCTCTGCGCGCCTCCGCCCTTGCCCCGCCGGTGAAAGCGGAAATGTCGCGATCGGACTCGCTTGCGCTCATCGCTGCACTCAACCTCGGCCAGGATCTTTCTGTGGACAGCGATGTGGCCTCGCCATCCCCCGCCTTGCAAGCAGGTCTCGAATCAGCCGCGGCGAGTCCGGCCCTCGAACGCTCGCAGCTGAACCCGCAAGGCGGCTCCCTTCCAGTGCCCATCGATCGGACCGAGCTCGCGCTCGAAGACGTCGTCAGCGACTCGCCCATTTTCCGCGCCGCTCTTGGCAACCTCGAGCGCAGAACTGCAAGCATCAAGAAGCTCTCCAAAGCTCTGCTCAAAGCCGTCCAGGAATCGCAGGCCCGCTTGGCCAAGCTCTTGGAAGCTGAAGGTGTCATGGATGCGGCATTCGACGATCTCGTCGGCATAGCTCCCGAAACTCTTGGACGCATGCAGGATCACTTCTTGCGCCAAGCGCGAGCCAAGTCCAGCCAGCACCGCAGAGAGCATGTGGATACAATCGAGGCTTGCCTCGAACGTCCGCTTCTGCAGCTGATCGAGCTCTGTCGCGCGGTGCAAGACGGCTTGAAGCGCTTCGACAACGAGTCCAAGACGTACTATTCCCAGACGCAAAAGTGGCTCGCCAATCGTTCCGACGCGTCGGCCTCGACTCAACCACACAGCGATCCCCCGTACCAACCGGCACTCGAGAAGGCTCACAAGCAAGAGCGTACCGACGAGAAGCAGAAGCTACGCGAAATGCGCTTCGAGCAGGCTCGCCTGGACCTCTTCCTCGTGCTTCAGCGCCTGCATGGCGGTAGAGCCGAAGTCAACCTCGCTCAGCGTGTTCTCCAGCTCTCGCGTTGGTATGCGGATTCACCCACCACCATCCCCGGCGCAGCAGGGTCGGACGACGACCAGAAGCGCTTCCTCTCAGGGCTCGAGGCAGCCCTGCAAAACGCGCTTGACGGGCACGCAAGCAAGCTGGACCAGGCCGAGGCTCGCTCGCGCCAGATCGGCGACAAGATCCGAGCGTTGGAAGTGGTGCTGGGCAAAGCCGCTGATGCCGACATCGATGTCGCCGGAACACACAAATTCGAGGCGGAGCAAGAGACGCCTCAGGCGCAACATCCGGGCGCCGCGGTCGTGTCGAAAGCGCGCAAGCTCAAGTCGTTCCTCGGCGCCTTTGCGTCGAATATGAATCCCTCGCCGCTCACCAACAGCAGGTCGCCTCTGGTGGGATCCGCCATGTCCCAGCAGGAGTCCGACCAAGTCGTCAGCAGCGCCAATGAGTCGATTCGGAGGCCATCTGCTCAACGTCGTCTGTCGCTCAAGCTCAGGGGCGACCGTGATCAACCCAGAGATGCCAGTCCGGCCTCACCTCTGCGCTCACAAGCACCGTCAAGCTGGAAATATGACGCTCTGTCAGCCCATTCTCGCAGGGGCTCGGAACCGCGCGACTTTACCGGTGTCACAGACCCCGACAGCTCTAGCCGTTCATCCAGTGCGCTTCCCTTACCAGACATCAGTGCAGCCAATCCGGATCGCGGTCTCGGTATCTACGCAGCGAGTCCACAACCATCGCCTCGAACCGCCGGGACAAATCAGATGCCGGGGCCAGTTCCTCCGAGCCCCGCCAACACGAATTCGGCTGTCGGTGGAGACCGAAAGAAAGAGGGAGTACTTTGGGTCATGTCCAAGCCCATCAGTGGTCCGGCAGGTGCCGATGCCCCACGAGGCGTCAGTCGGTCGACGCACTGGCGCGAATGCTGGGTGGTCCTGTCCGGCTCCGGGCAGATCAGCGAGTTTGCCGACTGGAAGAACGCCAAGGCGCTCGAGCCCACCAATCCGCTCATCGATCTGCGCTTCGCCACTGTGCGCGAGGCGCGCGGAGTCGACCGCCGCTTCACATTCGAGATCGTCACGCGAGACAGCCGGCGCTTCTTCCAGGCGCCCGACGAAGAGACGATGCGAGACTGGATGCGCGCCATCGCCAGGGCGATCGAGAGCTTGCTCAACGGTACTTCGAGCGTACGCAAGCTCGACCGCGCCGTACGGGCATCTCCCTTCGCCAACCTTGACGTGGCTCAGCGTGCGGGCGCCTTTGACGAAAAGGAAGAAGACGCGCGAGTTTTGGAAGGAGACGACTTTGCTGTTCGCAGGCTGCTCGACCGGACGACAAAGCCCTTCAGTCAGAGCATGACCGATCTCTCCTCCCCTGGGAAAGCATCGAACGGAGACCGAAAAGGCGAACGAACCAAGATCGGAGCCCACCTGGTCACACTGTCAGAGAGCCAAGCTGAACCCGGTGTCCAGCTGTCGAAGCGCGCATCGCGCCACCAGCGGGGCATCTCGAACAAGACTCCCATTTCTGGATACCTGGGAAGTGGCGGCCTAGGACTGTCGGCTGCCGACGCAGCAGCGTGGCATAGGCGCAGTGTCACTGGCGCAAGCGATGACGCCTCGAGCTCATCGCACTCGGCCAAAGATGAGCATGAGACCGAGTTTGACCGACAGATCGAGGCTGTCATTCAACGAAGCTACGGATCGCACGGCGAGACGGGCGCCAGCCATTCGGGCTTTTCGCACGCCTCTGCACAGGTCGACGAGATGGGCATGCTCAAAGGCGATCCTTCGCGGCGCACGACTGCTCCGAACAGCAGCTTCAAAGGCCACAACGGCAGCGTGGCGAGCGCTTCGTTCGGCACCAAAGAGTCGCGCGCTGCCGAGCTGGCAGCCATCTCGCGTCGGCCGGAGAATCAACGATGTGCAGACTGCCAGAGCGAGGATCCGCGCTGGGCGTCGTGGATGCTCGCCAACGAGGCGTGCTGCATCTTTATCTGCATCGGGTGCTCGGGTGTGCATCGATCGCTGGGCGTGCACATCAGCAAGGTCAAGTCGGTCGATCTGGATGACTGGACGCAGGAGCAGCTGCAGGCGGCTCGAGACTGGGGCAACGCCCGCGCCAATGCGGTTTGGGAGCACAGCAAGCCTGCTGGCCGGCTTCCGGCGCCAGGAGACCGTACCGACTTCTGGCGCACCAAGTACGTCGAACAGCAATGGAAAGCGCCGGCTCCAGCGCAGGGCGAAACGAAGCCGCAGCTCGATCGCGCCGAGGATGTGGATGCCACGCCGACGCGCCAATCAGTCGGCACGGCAGACAGGACCGCGCGTGCACCGAACTCTCCGCCTCCGGACGTGTTCGTCATCTCATCGCAGTTGCAGAGTCGTCCGGCTGGAGCTGGGGCTGCTGCGGAACCGCTGGGATCGCCGCGACCTAACGGCCCGCGTCCACTACCAAGCCGGCGCTCGGTATCGATGCAGTCGATCCCGACGACTTCGCCTCCGCAGTCGCCGGTCGGACCAGGACGCGCTTTTGCTGCACGAGATCTCACGAGCCCTGCCTCTCCCACCCGACGAGCAGGCCTGGACTGGAACGGGCGTCCCGACGTGCAGACTCGCGAGGCAGTATCGAACGACCAGTCTGCGCCGATACTGCCTGTCTTGATCCACAGTCCCACCAAGGAGGCGCTGCAGCACCGGCGTGTGGTGAGCGGGACGGCGGATGCGCACGTGAGCGAGGCCATGCTGGCTGCGCGTGCGGATCCGCGTCTATTTCCCTACGACGTCCAGCGAGCGCGCGCGGGCGAGCACGAACGGGTCTCGGTGCCTCCCTCGTCTTTCTTTGTGTCAAACCTCGACGGCGATTCGCCCTCGCCGATCCTGTTTGAGGACGCACCGCGAGGTGGATCGGGTTCCGACACGGATGCGGATGCATCGGGCGAGCACCGATTCGGCCCAGCATCGCCTCATCAACCTCCGGCGCGATTCGAGGCGTACACAACCGCCAACTAGCCCACCCACACGGATCACACCCCGATCACACTGGTTCCGGATCAGTGCGTGCCAAAAGCGCACTTGCATATACCTCTGTATACCCCGCTATGAAATTATACCTTTCTTCCAATGGGAGGACGACGCGGGTGTCTACTGTGATGACGGTGCGCGCAATTGGTGTGCCTCGAGGGCGGCAATTGCGTTCTGGAGGCGGTTTAGCGACTTGTCAGCGCCGAGGAAGAGGAACAAGTCGGCCAGCGGTGGGCCTCTCTCCCTCGCGCTGATGGCGAAGCGAAGAGGCGCCAAGATGGCCGCCTTCTTGACTTTGGTTTTGGCGGCCTTGGCGTCGGTGCTGGGTGGGGCTGCGTCCGAAAGCAGCTTGGGCAGGCGAGCAATCACGTCGTGGATCCCCTCTCTCGTCCAGCCTTGCGAGTTGTTCAGGGCTTGGAATTGGCGCTGCGCTTCGCGCACGGCCGCGTCAAAGTGGCGGTTGACCATGGCGTTGCGTGCGAACAATTGCTGCACTTCCGCGAGCGCAAAGTCAGGCTTGCGGAACAGCGGCGTCGCCGACTCGGGCACATCGTACAGCGTCGCCGACGTGCCCTTTGCCAACACCACCACCTGCTCTACGAGCTCGTCCTCGCTCTGCAGCCGCTCCGCCACCTCCGGGAACGCCTCGACGAGCTTCGGTCGCGCCTTGGCCACAATCTCATCGCGACCCCCACCTGGTTGCTTGTCGTCGAGCTTGAGCGCCAAGTGGCGCGCATTGAGATAGTAGAGCTTGGCGAGGTCGACGGTGGCCCGACTGCGGTTGACGTGTGCAATGTCAAAGCCACGCACCATCTCGGCCATGGTCAGTACGTCGTACGCCGTCGCGTCCTGCTCGCCCTCCGCCTTGGCCTTGGTGTGGGTGGCGCCTGCGCCGAGGTTGGCCGAATGGTACGCGAGGTTGTTGTACCCCATGAGGCCAAGGAAATTGTTGAGCGCCTCGGGCTCGAAGCCCTTGTCGCGGTAGCTCTCTACGCGGACGTCGCCGGTGCGCTTGCTGAGCTTGGTGCCATCGGCATTGACGAGCAGCGGAAGATGGGCAAATTGCGGCGGTGTGAGACCCAGTGCTTCGTACAGCCACAGATGCTTGGGCAGCGACGGCAGCCATTCCTCGCCGCGAAGCACGTGCGTGATGCGCATCTCGTGATCGTCCACCACGTTGGCCAGGTGGTACGTGGGCCAGCCGTTCGACTTGAGCAGGACGGGGTCCTCAGTGCCCTGGCGTTGCGGGTCGGCGGGGAAGTGCAGCTCGCCGTACACCAGGTCGTGATGATCCAGCGAGCCGGTCGGAGCGCGCAGACGCACGACGTACGGTTTGCCCAGCGAGATGAGATGCTTCGCCTCGGCCTCGGTGGGTGCGATGTAGTCGTCGCGCAGCGGAATGTGCTTGGTGCGAGTAGCATCGGTATTGGGCGACGCTGCAACCTCGGCACGAAAGTCGCGATACGCCTTGCCGTCTGCGATGAGCTTCTCGGCGTAGTGCCGATACAGATCGAGACGTTCGCTCTGCACGTAGGGCCCATGGCTGCCTCCCGCCGACGGGCCCTCGTCGTAGTCGAGCTTGGCCCACTCGAGCGTCTCCTGCAGCGCTGCAACCGAGCCCGGAACGAGCCGCGTCTGGTCGGTGTCTTCGATGCGCAGGATCCACTTGCCTCCGAGAGCGCGCGCGTAGAGGTGGTTGAAGAGCGCAGTGCGCAGTCCACCGAGGTGAAGATAGCCCGTGGGAGATGGTGCGAATCGGAGCCGTGCCGGTTGCGTCTCTTTGGACGGCGTGGGAGAAGCCGCAGACTGCGAGGTCGAGTAGAAGCACTGACTCCGCACGCCTGACACAGAGCTTCGGCTCGCCCGAGACGCGCGCAGCGAGTAGACGGACGTGCTCATACCGTGCCAGATGCGGATGTTCCGATGCTCGTTCGTCGCTCAGAAGATGATGAGGTCGGTGACAGAAGCACGGATGTGGAGGAGGTCGCTCGAGCTCGAAGCTTACGTGCAAGCAAAAAAGCGCTGGGCGTCCGACTTCCGAGCTTCCGCACGCGTTCTTCCCGCTCCGACCCTCCACTTGAGAACTTGACGGTGTTGCTCTCGGCGTGATTCTCTCTCACACGGCATCCACCAGCGACGGAATCTAGCAGCAGGAGGTCTGCTTGGTATAAGCTCCACTTCGATCATGGTCGACGGCGGGCCGGACGCGGCCAAGGACAAAAGCGCTCAGCCAGCAGCCGCTTCAGCCTCGACGCTCATCCTGCTTCAGATATCGGCAAGGGCGCTCACATTTGTCCTCAACCAGCTGCTCGTCCGTCTCGTCGCTCCTGGCATCTTTGGTCTCGCCAACATTCAGCTCGAGCTGCTCCTCTCCACCATCCTCTTCCTCTCGCGCGATGCGATCCGCACCATCCTCATCCGCAACGATCGCACCGTCAATGCTTCCTCCGTTGGCGCAAGAGAAGCAGGCCCCAGAAGCGGCACTACCAACGCTACGCACAATGTAGCCCTTCTCACCATTCCGATCGGCTTTGCTCTCACTGGTATCGCATGCGGCGTTTACACAGCCTTCATCTCGCCAAAGTCCATCCAAGCCGTGCCCACATTCCACGCAAGCATAACCCTCTATGCGCTAGGCGCACTCAGCGAGCTCGTGTACGAGCCACTCCTGATTCGCGCCGTGCGCCTCGGTCAGCCGTCGCTCAGAGTCAAGGCAGAGGGCGCTGCCGTATTTGTCAAGGTGCTCACCACCATCGCCACGATCGTGTATCTGCCTCGATGGTCGGCGGCGCCGTCGTCTGTAGAGCATGTCTTGGCGGACGAGAAGGCGGTAGCCCTTCTTGCATTCGGAATCGGCCAGGCATCGTTCGGCATGACCATGTTCGCTGTGCACCTTGCTTACTTTGTCACACACTACTCTGTCCGTCAGACCTTGGATCTCTACATCCCGCGGCCGGATCGTGTCACGCGTTCCGATCCTCGTACGGGAGTTGCAAGCACCGAAACAGCTTGGCTGGATCGTGCAACAGTCTCGCTCTGCATGGCCATGGCCCAGCAGGGCGTCCTAAAACATCTTCTCACCGAAGCCGACAAATTTGCAGTCGCTCGCTACGCCACCCTCGAGGATCAAGGTGGGTATGCACTCGCATCCAACTACGGCTCTCTGGTCGCTCGCATCCTCTTTCAGCCCGTCGAAGAAACGGCGCGCATCGTCTTCAGCTCCGAGCTCGTCGCGCTCGACGGTGAGGCGGACGCACCACGACCGGTTCCGCCAGGAATCGCAAAGCAGGCGGTGGAAAAGGCAGCATCCATGTTGGCAGCCCTATTCCGACTCCATCTGCTGCTAGCGTGCATCATGATCACCTTTGGCGGCCCGCTCAGCACCGCTTTCCTCTACATCATGGCGGGGCCTCAGTGGGCTCTTGGAACGAGCGCGCCAGCGATCTTGGCCGCGTACACCTGGTACCTCCCGATCATGGGCATCAACGGCATCGCCGAGGGCTTCGTACAATCGGTAGCAAGCCGCAAGCAGGTCAAGCGCTACAACCGCATCCTCCTCATCGCCAGCGTCGGCTTCGTGACAGTACTTGCGGCCATCAACTATGCCGTTGCAAGCGGTTCGACCGGTAATCTCGGCCAAGCTCCCGGAGCCTCTTCATTTCTCGCCAAGACGGGCCTCGTTTGGGCAAACGCCATTAGCCTTTCGGTTCGCGCCGGCTGGTGCTGGGCATTCTTGATCAAGTACTTCGGCCGTGCCGAGTCCGTGACCCTTCACGAACTTAAGCGCAGCAGCGTGGGCTCCCAGGCAGGGATACAGCATCGCGTCCGGCCTTCTGCGGCGCTCCCGAGCCGCCCGGCCTTGGTCGTCTTCGCAGGCGTCGCGGGCGTGCTCCGTGTGCTGGTGCCCAAGCTCATGCCCACAGCCGCGAAGCTCCTGCAAAGTTCGAATGCGAATGAAGAAGCGTCGAGGACGGGACGGCTGCGAGCAATTCGCCTCTTGCTGCCGACCGTGGGGCTTGCAGGCGCCTGCCTCGGTGCGGTCCTGACCGGCATATTCGTATTTGAACGTGCCGCACTCTTAGAGTCGCTCCGTTCACTGGGGCGCAGACATGCATCCCAATCACACGCCGATACGCGCAAGTCTCAGTGAACACAAGCAACATGCCCATGCCCTTTTTCTTACCACAGTGACTGGAGTGCCACAACCGACCACCGGCAATGTCTCATCTGGTCGATGCATGTGCAGTCATGCCAGTCTTCATGTGCCTGCTTACGGTATTATATGGGCCTCAACCGACGCCCCGAAAGTGCGGGCATATGAAAACACGCATGTATCGTGGTTAAAACGCCAAACACAATGACACTGCATGAAATGACGATGGGAACCAACGACCACTTCATCTCGATGCCTTCGTCGCAACGCGACAGGATTGCTCTGGCAAAGGAGAGAGCACTGTACTTTGTGCGACACCGCCTCGCAGTGAATCCGGATCCTCTCCCTGCCGAGGCGGCTCATTCAAGGGCATAAAAGCCGGCCTTTTGCCAACGTCACGATTCGGACGCCAAACTCGCATCTAGCCGGACTCTGGTTTCCTACTCCTCCACTGGCAATCATGCCGACCACGTCGCTTTGTCGACTGCTCCAATGCATGCTGCTGGCAGCCATCGGCGCTCAGCTGGTCTGGTGCGCTGGCGACTCCAATGGCCATCAAGATGCCGGCCTATCCTTCGCCGAAAAGTTTCATCTCAGTAATCCGTTCACGGGCGAGACCTGGTCCGAGTCCGACTACAACCGCCTCCTAGATCAAGCTTCCTCGCAGATCGACGGTCCAGAATTGTATGAGAAGAAGTGGCAAAAGTTCCGAAGAATTGGATCCGACATGTTGCGAGCTGCCGGAAGCGTCGCAACGCCTGCAGACCTCGTTCGACATCGTCAGTATCTCGACTACGTCTCGCCGGAAGATGGCAAGCACACACGCACCATCTTCCTCAAGATGGGAGACGTGCTGCCTTCGAATCCGATGGGTGTCTACAATCCGGACGTGCTCGTCTTCATGCATTCCGTCCAAGTTCTCCGCGATACCGATGCTATGTATCATCTCGAGCCCAGATACGTGCTGCGCGGCTCGCCTCAAGGCACGAGGCATTCGATCGATGGCATGCCTGGACATCAGATCGTCTGGCAGAAACGGACAACGTTCAAAAAGAGCTACACCTGGCTCGACGAGCTTCCTGATCTGTTCCAGTGGCCAGCGCTCGAGTCGGTCGAACGACTTGGCTATGATCCCAGAACAGTCGAGAGGCAGCTGGCTCGCTTACCACAAGAAGCCGACAACAGCCTCTATGCGCCTGCGCGGGCCGCGCGGATGGCCAACATCTTGGAACAAAGTCGACGATACTTGACGCAGTTCGCATCTTCGAGAAGCGGAGACAATCTCGTATGGTACAGTCTCATGTTGAACCCGGTCGACGGTGAAACCCGACTGCCATGGTTTGAGACTCCCATGTTCGAGCACTTTGATCTCAACAGTGGGCACGTCGAGCTCAAGCTGTACACGTTTGAGGGCCGGAAAGCCGCGGTGCTGGATCGCTTCATGTACGTGATGGCCGAAAGCCGTCAGGGTCGAGCTCGCCTCGTACCGCGGGCCGTCGTACGACCAACGCAGCTGTACCCGGCACCGCGCTTCGAGACGGTGTACACCGTTCCGCTCAGTCTCCAGGAAGCCGCGAGCGTGCAGCTGTCATACGTTCCGCACCTCACGCGCCCTGTGCCGAGGGGAGAACCGCACCACCCCCTGCAGGCGATGATGAGTAGGAAAAGGCCCATAGGTCACCCTCTCGACTTGCTTCATAGCGGTACTGTGCCCACAGATCTTGAAGAGGACGACGTTTTTGCGGCAAAGAAAGCAGTAAGGCTAGACGCATCGACCTACGGCGAATCTTCTTCACGATTGGCTTTTGTAAACGTGGACGCGCACGATCGAGGCTCGACTCGAGCTCCCAAGATGGTTTCCTTGAACAGTCTTCCATTAGCTCCCGTCAGTAATACGCAGAGGGCTCCGGCTGACGTCAGGAAGATTCCGAAAGCGACGGAGGACTCAGAGCTCATCTTCCCCGAGAGCCCGAGATTGGTGCCAGGGCTCGAGACGCCATCACCCCCGCCCACGAACACCTTTCGACGACCTCAGGCTCTCAGCATGCACCATCCAGCAATTTCGGATGCGCAGCCGGCAGCGGAGCCGCCGAGATTCGAGCATCGTCCGTCATGGAAGGCTCCACCGCCCCAACAGCAACCCCAGTACTTTCACTACCGTCCCGGCGAAGCGAACCCCTACGAAATTCCGCGCGACAACCCGATGGATGTCTTGACGGCGCACCTGAATCCTCGGCTCGAGGATGGCTTCCACTTCCATCGTCCTTGATACCTTACCTCGTCCGTGGTGGGGGTGTGATCGCTCACACGACGTTTGCCGTCGGGGTCTCATCTTATACATGCCTCTTGCTGCGATGCAACTGCAATCAGATCTTCAGAATCCTGTCAGAGTGCGGCGCGTGGGACACAGAGCCTCACAGACTTTGAGACAAAAGGATAACATACGGGACACATAAGGTGTTGGGAGAAAGCACAAACAGCGGTTGCACGTAAGAGCATTTCTTTCAATGCCAAGCGGAAAGGACGCGCATCGTGATACAGCACTGCACATCTCCTTGTCAAGACCTCGTCGTACGTGCACATGTACAGTCACCATTCAGTCTGTGATGATCGTGCCTGCTTGAAGACTATCGTTGACTGTGTGGCCGTGAGATATGATCTAACGAGCCAGAACGCGTCGTTACACCATATGATAGGGCCGTAAGGTCTGAGTATCGCGATGGGCTACGGCCGAAAGGGGGCGCGGGCGGGACGGATAGGTCGTTGGTCAACGGTCGTTCCGTGGGGGTTAGCGCACAATGTTGTCCGAGGAGGCAGTGACAAGAAGGCGGCGCTAAAGGTCGATGTCGTGGCCAGGGTGAACCTGCGACTCGGTGTCGACAGCGGCGAGCGTGGTCTCCGGAGCGCGGTTCCAACGCTCCCATCGGGGTGTCCGACTCTTCCCCGCTTCTCGTCCCCGTTTCCCCTCTCCCCGACCTAGCGCAGTCGCTCTTGGTAAGCGCAAGCCTTGGGATCCCTGGCAGTTAGCTGTTCATCGTGTATGTAATTTGATCGCACTTTGTCCTCAATCCAATCTCAATGCCTCAAGTCTTGCCTTTGAGCTGGGCCGTGTTGCGCTCCTTGGGTGCGCTACTCCTTGGGGTCTTAGTCACGGCCCAGTGGCCTGTAATATATAATTGCGGTCTCAGGTGGACTATCATAGGGCCATCTCTGCCCAGACAACCGTAACTCTAAGCCAACGCACTTCAAGCTTGGCTTGCCGCAATTGCGACATCACAGCTCGCTCATCTCGCTCATCTCGCGCCGCTCCCAACACATCCGTGCGTCTCGTGTGGCAGCTCACTACACTGTAAGGCTGCGTCGTACCCGAAGATTGAGCGTGTGAATCGAAAATTGATCAACATGGCGTCTATGCTAGGGAACGATGGCGCGTGTGTGTGTGCTGGGACTAATTGGCGTTCTACTGCTCGGCGGAGATAGCAAATTCAAAGCGCCTGTCGCCATCGAGCTTGGGCCGCAAGCAGACACAGGCTCGAGTGCAGGATTACCTCAAGGAATCCAGTCAACAAGGACTTCTGCATTCATGGGACTTTATTGTACAGCAAACTGCAGCTCTGGAGGGCACGCTAGTAGAGCAAGGGGAAAACAAGACAGGTACAAGCGTACGACCGGTCTTGAAGGGCTCCGTGGTCCGGGCCGCCATTCCATACCACAATGACTTCGAGCACCTTCGACCGTGCTTTCAGCATTGGCTGCCTCGGCTGACGGAAAAGACACACTACGAGCTTCCGCGCGAAAACCCAATGACGCATCGACGGCGCCTCTCGAAAATGCCTGGCAACTCCTTCGTCCTTGATCGTTGCTTCGTCTGTCGACGCGGTCTCATCTTTCACATGCCTCATACTGCGATGTGACTGCAATCAGGAAAAGTCTGAACATGGACATTGAGCCGTACAGGTTCAAGGCGAATGAAGCGACGTTCTGAGGGAAGGCAAACGAGCGGCTACACGAAAGACTGCAGAATGACTAGATGCTCTGCAGCAGGTTTTGCAAAAGCATGACCTTCATGGAGTCAAGCAAGTGTTCTTCCACGTCATCATACATGTCGTCCATTTCTCGGAACAACCTCGGTATCAAAGCGAGTTGCCTCTGCCTTGCCTGCTTACACTGCAGCTCGAGTGCTCTTATGCGACGGTCCGAAGCCTCCATCAGAGCTTCAAAAGATGTGTCTGAATGATCATCCTGCAGAGATGAGCTCGACGAGATCGAGTCCGAGCTTGACGAGATTGAGTCAGAAGACTTTCGCTTTTTGGCCAACGGCGCAGTTAGTCCCAGCTCTGCAGCGTCCTGGCTTTGCTCTCGTCGAGGGTCAGAGCATGATGGAGTTGAGTTGGAAGCAACCTCTCCTTGCTCGCGACCTTGCGGGCTCTGTGGATTTTGTTTGTTGTTGAGGAGCTTTTCGAACTGCTCGAACCAGGGCTCGTCTTCTGCATGGATGTCAGGACTTGCCAAGGGAGCGCCATCCTTTGATCCTGCTTGACTTTTCCGGTGGCGCCAATCCGAGAACCTGCGCTCCATCGAATTGATCTTGTACAGCACTGCCGTCGCTGTTGGTGGATCGTTCGGCCTAACCTGAGCAGCAATTTGCTTAGCAAGGCGTGACTTGAAATAATGGCGTGGTTCACCGTTCCTCCGATTAGGAAAGAGATCGTCTGTCCACTCAGGGTGAGCAGACAAGATGTTCGCCAACCGCTGTTCTTCCTCACGGGTCCATCTTTGGCGCTTGCGTTTTGGTGCCTCCGCAGGTGGCGCAGATGGTTCGGAAGGATGGATCCCTTGCCTTGGCATGCTGATGCGCCACGAATCAGTCGAAGTAAGATCTAAGATCCGGAGTATAGCAATTAACGCGGAAGTGTACCAGAACCAACCTGTGAAGTGGAACGGATCGTCCCTTCAGTGCTTTTGGGCGATACAGTAAAGCTGCTCTGTCGTTGCTGTGGATGATGAGAGGCTTGATAGAACAACACGCTAAGCTAAAGCGGCACTCTGAACGCCTTCATTCCCTTCTTTCCCTGAGGGAGTCACCTTCTCAAAATCACATTCTCCCATCACACTTTCATAAATCACACAGCTCGCGTGCGGAGACAATGACAAAGGCCTTTATTGAACGGACGGGCCGCAGATAGTACAGACAATTACAGGACAGCCCTCGGAAGCACCGTTGTTCGCGGATGAGGGTCTTTGAGGTTGAAGGGGAAATGAACTACCAGGCGTTGGTCACGTGGAGGCTCGTGGGCTGAGCACGCAGCATGGACATGGTGCGGCCGTTGCCCGTAGGCTCGACGATCTTGGCCGGAGCCGGAGCGGTGATAGCCGGGGTGTCCCAGAGGAAGACGGGGGTCTTGATGTCCTGAGGAGCGACCGAGACACCGTCGACAGCGACGTTGGTGTCGAGGTCGTCGTCATGGGCGTGGTCCAGGTCGAAGTTGAGGAAGAGGCTTTCAGGGCTGGCGTGAGGGTTGCGCGGGAGGTGGTAGGGGCTGACGACATCACCGGGCGACATGTGCATCTTGTCGTAGCAGCTCTCTGGGGTGCCAAGGATGACGCGCACACGCTGGACACCTCCAGTCGTGTGCTCGCTGTTGTACGAGCGCGGCGAAGATCCGCGGTGCATACCCGAGAGGTACGGGTACGAGAAGTGCGAGGCAGCGGCATTCGACTCGATCGTGCCGACGGTGGCAAGGGATGCGTGCGACGTGTTGGTGTGAAGAAGCTTGAGCTCGCCACGACCATCGTCGGTTGGCATGAGCAGCTCGCCGCGGCCCAACGGCTCGTTGTCGCCAAACACGAACGGCGACTCATCGTCAGCAAGCTGCGTGATAAAGTGATCAGGCAGATCGCGCTTCGCTACCGGTTCGCGCTGCTGCTCGGCGGCTCCTGCATTACGGCGAGGCGCGATGTTGCCAAGCGTCATGAGCGGCTTTGGAGTCGAGGTGTACTTGTCGTCAGCAGCGCCAGCCTCGGGCTTGGAGCGAGTCAGCGTGCTGGCAGCTCGCTTCAGACGCGCACTCCAGCCAGCTCCCCCGGCTGCAGCAGCCTCGGCACCATCGCCGCGAAGGTACAGGTTCGAGACGGGCGGTGCGCGGTCTCGCTTTTCCTCATCTCCGTGGAAGCGGGCAAGATCCGCTTCGGCATCACGGTTGCCGGCGTCACGGCCGAGGTTGTAGGCAGCGGCCTCCTTGCGCTTGCGGTACGCGTAGATTCCACCGATTGCAGCGGCCACGGCAGCAGCACCAAGGAGTGAGCCTGCAATGGCGCCAGTGTGGTTCGAGTTGGCACCGGCATCCGAGGCGCCGTCCTTCTGACGAGCGCTGTCACCATCATCAGAGGGGGCCGCAGGCGGAGTTGGGGCAGCAGCTTCGGGCTTGGCTTCCTCTGACGGTGCAGTGACAGCCGCAGGCTGGACTGGCTCGGTTGCGACCACGGGAGCAGCAGGAGCCTGCTGGGCGGGAACCGCCTCAGATTGAGCGGGAGCGGACACCTGGCCGGCCGCAACGGTGTTCGCGACTGCCTGACGTGCCTCTGCAACACCCGCTGCCGAGGTGGACCACGTCAGACCGCCAGCGTTGGACAAGGTTGCAGTGTCGAGAAAGTGGACTGGCGATGCAGCACTCTGACCCGATGCAATAAAGCTCTGAGAAGAGTAGTCGGACAAAGGTCCATCGCTGAGCTTGCCGAACGAGGTCACCATCACGTCGGATGCCATGACCGCGGAGTGGAAAGCGAGGGCGGGAGGGGCAGACGACTCGGACGTCCACACAGCAGCATCCCAGCGAGCAGGCGACTGGTGTGGGTCCAGAATAAACACCTCGTTGATGGGGTCGTTTTCCGTGGTGAACTCGGAGGGGTCTTCGAGGTATCCGCCGTGAATGATGACTTTTCCGTCGGGGGTCACGACGGCAGTGTGACCCATGCGTCCGGCTGGAATGAGGCCAGTGGCATTCCAGTGCTCCCAGTCGCCAGTGGCCATGTCGAGTGCCCAGAAGCGGTCGAGAGGGGCCATCTGGCCAGCCTGACTCTTGCCTCCGAGGAAGAGGACCTTTTCACCGCACGTGCCGTTGGCGGGAAGCACAACGGTGGTGTAGTCAGTGAGCGAAAAGTCGCGCATGCGCGAGTCGAGGGCAAGCGACTGCACCGAGGCGTAAGCCGATCCGGTAATGTCGATGCCGACGTGGGCAGTCTCTGCAGACGCCGAGACCAAGGTGGACGCTGAAGCCATGGCGGATGACTCGGTCCACATGTCAACGCCAGCGTAGGTGCCGGAAGTCGTCGCGCAGGTCGATGCGTCGAAGGTACCACCGGAAACCATGACTGAGGTCGCGTTCGCAGAGGTGATCGTGACCGCCTTTGCGCCGCGACGACGGCTGGGTGTGACGCCGTCGTCGGTGTAGACTGCGGTCCACTTGCCGGCAGTGATGTTGCCGACGGGCGCGGACCAAACGTAGGCGGGAGCGTCCTGAGCGCAGTTCTGCGTGACGCCACCGACGATCCAGAGCTTCTCGGAACCATCAGTGATATCAACAGCCGAGGTGGCTGCGGCAAAAGCATGTGCTGGCAGGCCCTCCGAAGAGAGTCTCTGCCAAGATTGAGAGCTGGCAGTGGTGTTCTGACCGGAAGGGGTCAGCTGCGACGCATCGAGAGCATAGACGTCGTTGGTGATGTCGCCAGAGATGCTCGTCTGACCACCCACGACCAGCACAACGTTGTGTGCGGGCAGGAACGTGGCTGTCTGTCCCCAGCGTCGGCTGGGTGGGGTCAGGGTGACGTTGGACTCGGTCCCATCGGCTTTCTCGAACACGATGGTGAGGGTACGTCCCGAACCGTCTTGAAAGCTCTCATCTGAGACAGCATCGACAGCTACAACAGAGGGGAATATCTCGTCTCTTCGCAGACGAGCTGGTCGGAGGACGTCTTGTGGGTCAAGCTCGCGCCTCTTTCCATCTGCGGCTGAGGATCGATCTCGATCCAGATGTCCTGGTTGAGCTGGAGTGGAAGCGAGGTCGCGACCCACTTTGAGCTGGGAGCGCGCGACTGGCTGGTAGTTCTTGGGTTGAGGAAGGTGGCGAGCTGATCCTGGTTCCATGCGTGTTGATCGTCGAGGTTCCGATACGTAGCTCGAGGGCAGGGCGGCGACGTACGGAAGAAGGAGAGCCACGAGGATCGAGCGCAGCAGCCACAAGCTTTTCGCGGAGGTGTCACGGCGACCTTGGCTGCCGCAGCTGACAGCTTGGGCTTTCGTGTGCCTGCGCGAAGGAGAAAGGATTGGCTGGTGGTCCGGGAAGCGGGAAGGGCCAGCTTGGCACGCAGAGTCGACTGCGCGCTGTGCTGTTGTTGGACGCGAAGCGAGAGGTGCACGCGAGATAGACGCCAGCGTCGGCTCGACGTGACTTTCTTGCTCGCTCCAAGGGTGGAGTCGGCTTTGTCGCCTGTTTGTACACGTTTGTAGGGCCATTGCATCGTCTCGGGCGGTGAGTGGGGTGGGAATGGTGGGAGTGGTAATCGTCTCGATCAGAGACGAGGTAGGAAGCCGGAAAGAAGAGAAGAGGGAGAGACAAGGAGGGTATTTGAAAAAGCACGCTGATGATCCGAAGACTTTAATGGTTCGTCCAGACGACCAAGCGATCGAAACAGTGTGTAGTGATGAACAAATGGGCTGGGAGGGACCCGAAGAGCACAGCTCTTGGAATGAAACAAAAGGCGATCAGGGGCGGAAAGGGGGATGATGGAGGTAGGAAGCCAAGGCTCCGAGATGATGGAGCTTCAAGGTACTCTGACGGGCTCTGTGCATCCGAAGTATCGCCACAGGTGGCTTGCCTCGGTCCGCATTGCTTCGATGCCCGCTCTGACGGGGGCCGAGAGATCCAGGAACACGACCGTGACTTCCATGCACAGCGGCACACCTGCTTGGATGTTTTCGTCGGCACACTTTTGCATGGGAGGCTGTTCTGGCCAAGTGGATGTTCAATCGTGAGGGGGAGCCGCTCCTAGCCCCGAAAGGACAGTGGCGAAGTGGTGCAAGCAGCAAATAAGCGGCGCATGGCGGAATCTGTCAGCTAGCGCAATTTCGACGTAGCCCACAGGTTGGTCCGCGGAGCGTGAATAGACCTGCGGGCAACTTGGTGCGCCTGGCCGCCGCAATCGATGCTGCAGGCACGAATGGATTCGGCACCAGGAGCCGTGCACCGAATCCCAGATGCTGGGCCGCCGTAGCCTGGCTTCGGTGTGGGTACGGCCTTGGTGATACCGTCGCTGCCGAGGGGATGGTGGTGAGGAAGGAAGGCAATCGGATCGTAATATTTTGACATCGGGAAGGCGCGACCTCCCGATACCCGCTACCTGTCGGCAAATTTTGAATCCGAGTTCCGCTTTGCGGGTGATGACGGCAAAGCTCAGCCGAGAAGTTCCTCCGAAGCTTCGCTGGTTGGACCGATATCCGACTCAGCAGCTGTGCAGGTGTCCTACTTCCATCACATCTGTCCTAGACGGGCAGACGTAGCCAAAGGCAACACAAACCAAGCGCCATGGCATCGTCATCGTCGAGACTAGCCAAGAGGGCCACCGCATCAATCACACGGTCCTCGGGGCAGTCGGTCAGCCGGACAGCCTTGCCACTGGCACGCTCTTCTTCCCGACACTCCACCTTATCTCCCGAAAGCGGCCCAAGCACGTCGCTTCTCAGTCGCCGCAGCAGACGATTCAGCATCTCGGCCACCGCGCAGAGACTCCGACCAGCAGCACCCCTCAACACCGCCGACTTCGGCGTCGCAAAGTCGGACCATGAGAAGGACAATGAGGAGCTGCGCGCTCTCTTCGACGCACCGCCTTCTTCCTCATCAGCCAACAGCTTGCGGGGCTCCGGCCCTCCGACTGGTTTGTTCGAGATCCCAACCCTCACCTCGCCGCAGAACTTCCTCATCCTCGCTCAGCAGACATTGGCTCGTGCCCAGCTTTTGGTCGACCGCATCGACAGGGCCGGCCACGCAGATGCCACCACAGCAGAAGGGGTCAAGGAGCTCAAAGAGGTCGTGCGCAATCTGGATCGCCTCAGCGACCTGCTCTGCGGTGTCATTGATATGGCCGAGCTCGTGCGCAACGCGCACCCAGACCCGGAATGGGCGGAGGCTGCCAACGCCGCGTACGAGTATTTGTGCGGCTACATGAACGTGCTCAACACCCACGTCGGGCTGTACAGCGTGCTCAAGAACATCCTCTCCACTCCCGACATCGCTTCGACACTGTCGTCCGAGGCGACCGCCGTGGCCCAGGTCTTTTTGCGCGACTTTGAAAAGTCCGGCATCCACCTTCCCCCAGCAGAACGAGAGCAGTTCGTCAAGCTCAGCGACGAGATTCTCGTGCTCGGCCGCGGCTTCCTTCAGGACATCGCAGGCAACGATGCATCCGACGACTTTTCGCGCAGCGCCGGCGCAAAGGCTGATGTCGACCCGAACGACACCGTCGAGCTGCCTACCGACTGGCTGCAAGACGTCAATCCGACGGTGCTCAAGGCGGTCCGCGCAAGTGCGATCACCGACCGCGACGGCCTGCTCACCTTCTCGGCCGCCGACCAGCCGTGGGTGTTCCAGACGCTGCTCAAGTATGCGCCAGACGAGCGCGCGCGCAAGGCGGCGTTCCGTGCGGCCAACTACGGCAGCCAGGCGCAGGTGCAGCGTCTGGAGCGTCTGCTCAAGGCGCGGGCCGAGCTCGCCACGCTCACGGGCGCTGGCTCGTACGCCGAGATGGCGCTCGGCGACAAGATGGCCAAGCAGCCGCAGAACGTCGAGCAGTTCCTGCGCGCGCTCACCAACCACCACCGCCCACGCGCCGCCAAGGACCTGGACAAGCTGCGCACGCTCAAGCACACCGCCTCGGTCGCGGCAAAGTCCGGCAGCAAGGCGACAGGCGGCATGTTCAACCCAGCGCCCACATTGCCCGAGTTCGCACCATGGGACCGCGACATCTACACCGAGCAGCACTTCCGCTCGCCGTCGCTGCGCAGCGTGCAGCCGCTCTCACCGTACCTCAGCCTGGGCTCGGTGTTTGCAGGTCTGTCGCGCCTGTTCAGCTCGTTGTACGGCATCCGCTTCCGTGCGTCCATGGTGGCGCCGGGCGAGGTGTGGAGCGAGGGGCCCGGCGATGTCATGAAGGTCGAGGTGCTCGACGAGCGCGAGGGTGCGCGTGGCAGCGCCGGTTCTGCGGAAGGTCTGATCGGCACGATCTATGCGGATCTGTGGAGCCGAGAGGGCAAGCCTGGTGGAGCGGCACATTACACGGTGCGCTGCTCGCGCCGCGTGGACAAGGACGACGAGGCGGGTGACTTTGCGCACGGTCGTGCGGAAGACGGTCGCGTCTTGCGACCCGAAGATCTAGGCGGGCAGGGGTATGGGAACCCGCTGCAGGCACCTACGTTCGAGCAGCGCGAGCGCGCCGGGCGGTACCAGCTGCCTGTTGTGGTTCTCATGTGCGACTTTGCGCGTCCCGGCGGAGGTGGGGGGCAGGGACCGTGTCTGTTGGGCTGGCACGAGGTCGAGACGCTGTTCCACGAGATGGGGCATGCCATTCACTCGATGATTGGCCGCACGTCGTACCACAATGTCTCGGGCACACGCTGTGCGACCGACTTTGTCGAGCTGCCCTCGATCCTCATGGAGCACTTTGTGCAGTCGCCGCAGGTCGTGTCGATCCTTGCAAGGCATCACAAGACCGGCGCCTCGCTGCCATTCGAGCATCTGCAGGCGCATCTACAGGCATCCAAGTCGCTCGAGAGCCTCGACACCTACCACCAGATTCTCCTTGCGCGGCTCGATCAGATGTACCACTCCACGCTTGCAGCCGACAAGGGCTTCGACTCTACCCAGGCCTACGCTGCGCTCGACCGCGAAATGGCGCTCTCCGGCAGCGAGTACCTCTCGTACACCCAAGGTGCCAATCCTCAGGTCAGGTTCGGCCACCTCTTCGGCTACGGCTCGACGTACTACTCGTACCTGCTGGACCGTGTGATTGCAAGCAAGATCTGGAACCACCTGTTTGCCAAGGATCCACTCGACCGAGCTGCGGGCGAAACCTTTAAATCGCAATGCCTCAAGTTCGGCGGCGGCAAAGATCCATGGCACATCCTTGCGGACGTGCTCAAGCAGGACAATATCCGCGACGGAGACTCGCACGCCATGCAACAGGTCGGCCGTTGGGGCATCGAGTAGCTCTCCATCACCTTCCATCATAGAGCGTCACAATACATCATCATCACAGAGCAGAGGAGGGAAATGCGAGTGTGTTGTAACATGGAGCGATGTTGCGGATCCACAATTCAGGCCATGGCGAGCTTGCTGTAGCTCGGCGGCGCGAGACGATTGCGCACCTCGCGCCAGACGTAGAGAGGTAAGCTGCTGACGGCGACGATCACGGCGGTCTTCCAAAGGAAGCGGTACGACAGCACAAAGCCGAGGTCGAAGAACTCGGGCAGGAAGACGATGCTGACGCAGTAGAAGAAGAGCGTGACGATCTCGGAGAGGATCATGTAGACGTGCCAGGTGGTGATCTCCAAGGCGACCATGATGAGCTCGTTGACGACCAGCGCGGTAAACGAGATCGAGACAATGTTGAGGAACTCGTTCTCAAACAGCAGCAGCGAGAGGATCATGATCGCGCCTCCCTGGTACGTCGAGATCATGAGCCACGTGGTAAACGTCTTGGCCGAAAGCGAGCGGCCCTTGGTCAGGTCCTTGTACAGCTCGGGATACAGCAGAGCCAGATCCTCGCTGACGTCGCGATCGAGCACGAGCGAAAACACCGGCGCCATGGTGTACACGGTGGCGTAGCCCACCATGAGCCAGCCCTGGTAGAGCGCGATGGGAGCAAAGTAGAAGATGCTCGAAAACACCGCCTGGATGATCGAGATGATGAGGCCGCGGTGGATGACAAACTGCGCAAGCTTGGCAGAGCGCTTGTACGAGTTGCGTCCATGCCACACGAGCAGCTTGGTGAGGAAGCTGAACTGAGTGATGGAGAAGTCGGCTGCCAGTGAAGCCTGCTTGCCCTCCTTTCCGACGATGCCCAGTCCTACGTCGGCAGCCTGGATCATTGACACGTCGTTGCCACCGTCGCCGATGCAGCACACGCGCTTCTTGGTGTGCGAGCGGATAAGGCGCGCCACGTCCGCCTTTTGCGTCGGAGAGCATCGGCACGCCACCACCGCCGAGAGCTGCGTGGCCAGCTCGATGAACTCATCGCGGAATGAGTCGAGGCACATCTGCAGCGACTCGCCGTCGATGACGAGACAGCAGTCGAGCTTGGAGCGTAGAAAGTCGAGCATGTCTCGCACCGCATCGTGCGTGCGGAGCTTGGCCACTTGGTGCACGTACTGGTTGCGCGCAACGAGCTTGGACGAGATGGCGATGCACGTGGCCGTCTCGATCTTGTCGCCGGTGAGCATCCACACCTTGATGCCCGCATTGCGCAGGAGCTCGAGCGTCATCTTGACGTCTTCCTGCAGCTTGTCCTCGACTCCCGTGAGGCCGAGCAGCTCCAAGTTGTTCTCGAGATGCTCCTCGATGGCGCGCGCCATGGCTTCGTTGCGATCCTCGACCTGCACTCGCGCCGCCTTGTAGGCGCGTTCGAATGCCAGCCAGTTGTCGTGTGTCAGCCTCCTTCGCCCGACCACGAGCGTTCGCAGACCCTCGCGCGCCATATTCCCACACTCTTCGTCGAGCCAGTCGTTCTGCGCCACGATCTTGGCCATGACTACATCGGCGCCCTTCTGGTAGAAGGTGATTTCGCCGCTTGCGCGTTCTCGAATGACAATGCCCATGCGTTTGGACTCGGAGGTGAAAGGGAACACCTCGAGGATGTCAAAGTGGAGCGTCGATCCGTCTGTGGCGCGCAGCGACATGGACTTGCGGTCGCGCGCCACGAGGCTGAGGCCCACCGACTCGGTCCAGCGCACGATGGCCACCTCGTCTGGAGACGAAGCTTGGTAGGTGATGGTGCCCTCGGCCTCTACGACTGGCGTGACGTTGTGGCAGAGTGCGAGCGCGAGGACGACGTCCTTGACTCGCGAGCTCATGTCGCGACGGCCACGGCCGGCGAGCATAGCACCTGCCGTGGTGAGGGAGATGGGTTGCTGCGCGGCGCTGCCGCTTCCCGGTGTTGGCTTTGTCGGGCTGCCAGGCTGGGCCGCATTGCCGTAGTGCTGCTGGAGAGCGGTGGCGAGTTGCGAGGTGACTTCGTCCATGCTGTCCCAGCTGTAGCTCATGGTGCCCATGTGCAGCTTGCGGAGCTCCATCTCATTCTGCGTGAGCGTGCCGGTCTTGTCGGAGAGCAGATACTCGATCCGGCCGAGCTCCTCTGGCAGCGTCGACGTTCTTACGATGGTGCCTGGGATCTCGTCGTCGTGCATGATCTGTCGTGCATACACGGTCTTTCCCATGTCGAGGTTGACCCTCAGACTGATGGGGATGATGGAGGAGAAGAGGATGAGGAAGCGGAAGATGTAGATCCACCACTCGCCCTTGAAGCCATTAAGCGCCACTAGGCAGACGGAGAGCGCAAAGGTGACACCGCACAGGATCTTGGAAAGCCGATTGATCTCGAGATCCAAGAGGCCAACTTTGGTGCCGGGATAGGATGTGTTCATGACCGCCCTGGTCTCTCGTCCAGTGTAGACGACCATGCCGACGGCGGTGCCCGCTGCTAAGACGGTGTTGGCCCACAGAACGTTCTCGGCGGTGAGAGGGGCCACCTGAGGCTGCTGGCTCATGGGGATGACGGTGTCGGCAGGATGCGAATCTATCGAGCCGCGGGCCGGGCCTGCGCCATCAGCCGCGCCGCCGAGAAGGTCGCCGACAGCAGGACCGGAGCGATGTAGGGTGGGTGGCGGTGTTGAACATCCGTCATCAGGTGGTGTATGCAGCGTGAGATTGCCGAGGAAAGAGTGGATGTCTTTGATGGGTGGGCCAGCAAAGACCACGGCGCGGTCGCCGAGCACAGCCAAGTCGTCGGTTGGCATGCGCTGTGTGAGCTCGACGGCGATGCGAAGCTTCCAATCGGTCTCTCCGTCGAGCTGGTCGGTGCGGATGAAGCAGCTGCCATTGGAGCCCTGTGCGCTCGAGTCGCCTTGGTCTTGCGACGCGGGGCCAGACTTGCCCGAGCTAGTCTCGGCTGCTTTGTCGAGGCTTGTCTCGCCATCGTCATCATCGCCGAGGACGAACTGCGCATCATCGTCCATGGGCGTGGGCGCGACCGAGCCGCCGCCCGTACCAATGGCAGCGTCCGTCGAAAAGGTTTGCAGGAGGACCATGTCTGCGGGAACACGCTGGTTCTTGTCGAGTACGACGAGGTCGCCGACCTTGATCTTGCTGCTAGGCACCTGGACGACTCGGGACTGTCCGAGATCGCTACCGAGGGAGAGAGGCTTGTTGGGACTAGCCTTGCGTGCGAGACGCGATTGCGCCTTTGCAAGGGCAGAGACATTGGGAACGAGCAGCTTGTAGGGAGCGCTGTTGCTCTCGACATCCCGTTTGTACCTCGCCCAGTCGTCGATTGCCTCCTTGCCGATGGTGATGCAGAGGACGAAGGCAAGGGGAGCGACGTAGGTAGCGATGAAACCGATCTTGAGTGCTGGAATGAACTGACTAAGGGCTACGAGGAGGAAGTAGAGGTTGAAGAAGAACTTGAACTGCTCGTAAAGCACTTTGGGCACGAAGGTGAGGATGTTGTACTTCTGGTTGCGCACGACGTTGGCGGCGTATCTGGAGCGGACTCGATCGGAGTCGGCGAAGCTGATGGATCTGCTCAGGTCGCGAGGTTTGCGATCCTTGGACGAGAAGAGCGATGCTATCAAGCCGGCTCTGCGCGAGCCGAGCTGGACGACGTGGTGGGAGGATGTAGCAGGGATGCCATCCGAGTCGACGTGCGAGCCATACTGGCGACGATGATCCTCGGAATGGCGCGGAGTGGTGTCTGTACGCTTCAAGCCATCGGGACGGCGAGATATGTCGTCCTCGCTATTTTGGAGTAGCCCCTGTTGCTCCTCCGAGTCGCGGGCATTGTTCTGACCGAAGCGGCTAAATCTGGCGCGTGAATTGCGCGAGCGGAAGGCAGCGAACCCATTCTCGGTCTGCGAATGATAGGAGGGAGCAGGCGAGCTGCGTCCGGCGGACATGTTGGCTGAGCTTCTGAATGTCTGGAGGGGGTAGGCGCCGTCAGGCTCTGGGCTCCAGGTGGACGAGGCGACAGGGTTAGACGACATGCACGAGGATCGATCGGGGGCGAACGAGGCGATGGAGCTGCATCTGCATGTCTTATGAGGCTGATATTGCCATGCCGAGACGATGTGAATGTCGGATCAGCTGGTGTTGGCGAGGTGGATGAGTTGAGAGGACGAGGTGTTGGTTGGCACGTTGGAATGATGGAGCTGCTGCACCCTGTGGCTTTGTGGCATGTGCACAACCTCCACGCAGCCGCAGTTGTGAGTGTTGGCTGGCTGGGCGTGGGCGGGCGGCGGCAATTTCGATCCGTGCGAGAAAAGCCAATCGCGTCTCGGAGGGCGATGAATTCGAGGCTCATGCACTCGTCTCCACTGCATGGTCCTGTCACCTTGACCGTGATCTTCGCACTCGCCATCGTCCACTACAACACCGACAACGTACGTACGGCCGCACTCCGAACGATCATCACTGTCTGCCTGGGGACTCGCTGGCACCACCGAGACTGACACGCCTGACTGCTGTGATTGCGGACGCTCGGACAGAATGACGACCATTCCTAGCCGTCTGGCCCAGACGACATACATCTCGAGGAGCATCGAGGAGGCGCGCCGACGCTCCACTGCGCTCTATCGCAACTTCTACCGATCTGTAAGTGTGCGCGCGCGCAGAAGAATGATGATGTGGCACGGAGCGACAACGATGCTGACCTACAAACGCAAATGCAGGCTCCCGAGATCTGCGCGCTGTACGCGCTGGATGTGCCGCCTTCGACGCTGCGAGCCAAGTTCCGCACACAGTTTGAGAAGAACAAGGCGATCAAGGACGTTGCGGTGCTGGACGTGATGCTGCTCAAGGCGCAGCAGGAGTACCAGGAGACAATGAACGGCTGGAAGCAGGTGCCTCACATTATGAAGTGGTTCGCCGACGAGGAGGTAAGTGCACGCTCAGCTCCACTGTCCATCGGGGCCGTCTGCCAATCGGTACTGCCGAGGCTGACATGATCTTGTACATTGTTGTTCTACGCGCACAGGCACCCGCACGACCCGAAGGCTTCTTGGAAAAGTTCTACGCCTCGCGAGACGAGGGTCGTGGACCTGTCGGCACGGGCATCTAAGCCGTTCGAATGGCCGGCGTCGCTCCATCTCCCGGTGTCTTCGAAACCACAGCAATGCAAATGTACCTTCGAACGAGTGTGACCCATTGGCTGCAGCGTTCAAGTATCGAAACCAAGCGCATCACGCAGATATGGAGGATCACGGGGCAAGCATGTTGGGATATTTCTCGGTCTAGTCGAGGCCATGAAGAGGAGGCGTGAGCGCGTATGGCGTGGGAGACTGAGCAGCTCGAGCTAGCATATCGGAATGTATTCCTATCCCAGTTTGGGTGGCGCAGCGTCGACGCAGGGCTCGCCTCGGTAAGATCTCGTGTGTGTTTGTCGATGCGGCACAGACACTGGTGATTCCCGCTGCAAGTAAGCTCATGCCGCCGCCGAACGCAAAAACAGCCGCATACAGCGCTGCGTGAACGCAGCCTGAATGCCATTCGACTGCTCGGACCCACTGCGCTTCGCAACTTCGGCCCGAGCTTGGATCGCGAGGCTCGGACGGAATCCGATGCCGGGCTCGTGTGGGAATCGTGGCTGGTTGGGGGTGCGCTCGGATCGGAATGCATCGGTGCCACCGGCGAAGAGGTGCGTGCTTGCACACCTGTCACACCCTCATCACCTCTCCACAGTGTGTGATGCCAGAGTTTCATCATGAAAGGCGCGCCACCGTGAGCCTGTTTTTTTTTGTCGTCGGTCGAGCCGGCAAAATACCCTTTGTTGTCCCGACGCAAGCGCGCCACATTTGACCGTGTCCATTCAGCGCTGGTCTTGCTCAGAAATGCAGTCGCTCCTCTGCAAGGTCACTCTGCTCGAGCCAAGTGGGTGAGCGGCAAGGACGCATGCATCCAGCTGTGCTTCGGCGATGCCAAACGGCTCGTCTTGTCGAGATGTATGCGCCAACTTAGCGTACAGAGGTGTGTTGGGCCCTGACGCCACTTGAGAGTGGCGGTGGGCGGAAACGCACTTCGCACCGTTCGGAATGAGGAGCTGTCAAATCCATGATCATGCCAACCACGCCGCAGCTGGGACCCGCCCGAGTTTCCTTTCGCGCGCCGTTTCGATTCGATACTTTTCTTGCGCAAGGTTCACAAGGCACGAGCGTACCCTCGGCGCGTCTTGGCATCCGGCCTTCCTGATAATGCGCCTGACGCGAGGCGACTGAGAGCATCGACAGGCCGCTCAACCGTGGCTCTATTACAGAGCCTAGCATTGGCCGGCTCTGAGCTTTTGCTCTGAACGTCCCGCCACAGAGAAAAGTGGGGGACATTTCGACGCGGCCCGAGAGAGATTGATGGCAAGGTGAATAGGGCAATGGCACAAGGTTGTCAAGCTGCGCCGCTCACACACGGACGCAGCGCAGATCTATGCAGTGCAGTCCCACCGGTCGCCTGGGTGAAGCTAAGCCAAGAGCGATGAGCCAGGCGACACATGCGATTCCGCTCAAACCCACCAGAATCGCCTCGCTGCTTTCCGCCGCCCAGTTGGATCAGCGTTGCAGCATGCAGCCAACAGGATTTCGCCCTCGACGGCCTCCCTTGACACCGACACCTGTCACACCCCTCATCACCAACTCAGACGCGCCCCCGCTCAAGCTCGCCCCACTGGAGTCGAGCGTCGCTATGTATGAGCTTGCTTGGATGCGGACGCGCATATAATCTGGAGGTCATCGTGACCCTCGTCGTTCTCGCAAAAGGTGTTTGAACTTGACATTCCGTCGCACTTGCATGCCCTCTCTTCGCCACCTTTGTTATCTCAGTAGCCTCCACCATGATCATGTCTTCATCTAGCAAGCCCAACCCTCTCTCGGCCTTCCTGTCAGAATCGCCCGCAGGTCGTCGTTCGGCTAACGGTGCAGTTCCAGTCCGCCTTCCTTCCAAGCCTGCGCTCCTCGCTTCGGCGAGTATGCTCCAGTCGCCTCCATCCGCAGCCAAAGATGCAATCAAGCAGCTCAGCTATCTCGCATCGGATTCTTCGACCACATTGCCCGTGCAACGTGCGCTCCAGCCGGTGGATGTCAACCTTTCCAAATCCGCCAGGCATCGTGCCTTGCCCACAAAGCGCCCGTCGTCGCCGAAAAAGGTGCGTTCAACGTCGAACACCGGTGTCGGCGCCCGCTCCAAATCGCCCAAGCTCGCCACCCAGACTCCGTCCTCGGCACCGCTCATCTTCAAGGGCGACAGGATCAGCGTCAAGATTCCGCAAAAGCTACCGGCTCCACGTCTGACGCCCCACTCGTCGCCGTACGAGGACCTGGTGGCGCATCTCGCGCGTCACAACCTCTTCATCGAGTCGCAACAGGTGGAGCAGTACTCGATCGCGCCCGACTTTCTGCTGCAGCAGTACCTCGAACTCGCGCACCTCGGCAAGTGCAGCCTCTACCACCAGACGCGCAACTTTCTCTTCGCCAACCGCGAAACGATCACCGCGCACGTCGTGCCTGGCCAGACGCTGCCTTCGAGCGTGCCGCTCGATGTGACGCCGCTGGTGACCGAGCTGCAGGTGCCGCCGACGCATCTGTTGGCGGTGCATTCGGACCGCGAGGCTGCCACGCTATATGCGGTGCACGGCGTCGTGCTTGCGCTCCAGTGCGTCTCGATCCCCTTCCTCCCCGCCTCCAAGGACTCGCAGGACGGCGCCAAAGTCGTCAAGCACATGCCCGTGCTTGCACTCAGGATGCCCGCGCCTCAGCACTTTGAGACGACGCTGCGCTGGCTCTACTCGCAGTCGGCCACGTCGCTGCTGCAGGAGCTGCTTCCGCTCAAGCACATCCTCGCCGTGCTGGCCAAGCGACGTCCGTGCGGCTCTGCTGCTGAGGGCAAGGACGTTGAGGCGTCGGCGGCGGCGCTGTCGACGGCGGACCTTGTGCAGGCCATGTCGTCGCTACCCATGCGCACGTTTCTCGAGCACCTCCAGACCATCCAGGCGGTGTGGAAGAACGGCGTCGCGCTCGGCATCGTCGCGTGGAACTTTTGGGCGCAGCTCGACAATGCCTGGAACCTGCTCGTCGTCGCCATGGTCGCATCCAAGCGCAAAAACGCGCGCAAGTCCTTGGCTGCCGCCTCGGAACTCACCGCCCAACTCGAATCCACCCGTCTCGATTAATCATTCCCTTCCCCCTCCCCTTTCGATTTCTTTCTAGATCGTGTATACCCCCGCCCAAAAGAAAAGCGACTCCAAGTTCGCCGTCCAATGCTCACTGTGGACTTGAATACACGCCTGCGTTGCGCCTGATCATGCTGTCACTGTATGTGCAGGAGCAAAGTGTGGAAGAATTGCAAGGATAGATACTAAACTACTGCAGGAGGGGATCGCGGAAGTGCTTCTGGTTGTTGTTCCTGAATCCGATCCTGGTCTTGTACTGTTCTCTCCTTGACCTGTCTCTGAATTCAGTGATGTGCTTCTTGGCCTCTCTTGCCTCGCCCCTGTTTCTCGCCTTGATCACCTGACCGCCACGTCCAGTGACGAGGGTTCCGTCGCCGTCGTGATGACCCATGCCGCTCTCTGCGATCAGACGACGCGCAAGGGCACCACCGCCACCGTAGCGACGCGAAAGATCGGTCTGGTCGCGGGCAGAGCCCATGGGCACCTCGCGTAGCGACTGCTGGTAGTAGCGACGCAGCGAACGATGTCCCAACCTGGCGCCTGACGGCAGAACCAGCTCGAGCTCCGAATCACCGTAGCGAATCTGGTCATCGTGCTCCTCCGCATCCGCAGTCGCGCTCTTCTTGCCAGCCTTGGTTGTAAGGTCAAGCACCTTGCCTTCGCCATCCACGTCCATATCGTCATCCTCTGCATCCTCCTCGGCGTCGTCGTCCTCCCACTCCTCGTCCTCGTCCGCAGGGTACGAGCTGGTAAAGTCGTAAAAGTCGCCCAGCTCCAGCTGGTCCTCGGGATCCGAATAGGCGATCTTGCAGTGGAACTTGTCGAGCATGTGGTTGCGCACCGACTCGACGTTGTGGAAGCCCTTGCCGCGGCCGTTGCAGTAGAGGCAGATGTTGCCGATGCTCACCTTGTCCGCCAGGTACGACACCAGGCCCGGCAGATCCACAATGTACTCCGAGTCCGGGATGAAGAAGCCGTGCGCCTTGGACATGTGTGCGAGCGTGTCCTTGAGCTCGCCAAACCCAGACTTGGCACAGAACATGCACTCGTGGTTGGCGTCGATGCGACGCGACGAGGCGACCTTGGCGTCGATGGCCGCCTGGATCTGCTCCTCGGTGGCGTCCTCCGAGACCATGAGCGTCTCGCGCGCGTTCTGCTTCTTGTCTGCGGCAGCGGCGGAGGAGGCGGCGGAGGAGGCGGCGGCATCGGCGACCGGGGCTGAAGCCGGTGCTGCGTCGGACGCGGTGGGCTTCGGAACTCGGAATACAAGAGGCACCTGCTCGGTGTCGGCATCGGCGGCAACGGCGGTGGAAGGGCCGGCTTGGGAAGCTGCGTTCGCCCTCTTCTTGTCGAGCTTGGCCGCGTTCTCCTTGTGCTTCTTCGAGTTGAGATGGGCGAGGTAGGCGTTCTGGGATGCGAACTTCTTGTCGCAAGCCTCGCACTTGTCGGGAGTGGCGGTGGTCTCGGCTTCCTGAGCAAGGGCTGCACGCCTCTCGAGGATCTTTGCGTTGAAGACGTCGGCCTTGACCGGTGGCAGGTTGGCGACGCGACGCTTCATGTTGTAGCGGTGCAGATCGGAACGGTAATGAGTGCGCTGGTCGTCCGGGTTGGGGAAAGCGATGCTGCACGAGAGGCAGGTGAAGAGCGGCGTGTCTTCGTCATAGCCCTGCTCGTACTGCGGCGCAGACGAGGGTTCGCCGTTGGAGGCGCCTATGATGGTAGCCATGGTGGGTAGCAGCAGCTGCGATTCAGGAGGTGGGGTGGGTGTCGTGTGCGTCGGCAGCGGTGACTCCGCTGGGGTACGTCCGGGATAGCGTGGGCTTCCAAGACTGATTCAGACAATCCTATTGGTGTCTGCTCAAGGTGTTGAGTGTGGCGTGAAGGTAAGAGTGGATGGGGAGAGCCAGCCTGGACTTCGGGTCGCTTTGGCTGAGTGTGGGGATCAGCGAAAAGGCTCAGTTGAACGGGTCCTTCCTGCGTGTCGAATGCAGAGCGCAGCCGAAAATTTCAGCCCAACTTTCTCAGAAGCCGCCACCCATCGGCGCCAGCGCCCAAGCAGGTGGAGGCCAGATTTCCTTAGCTCCGAATGTTAGCCGATGCATTCAGCCCGATCGTGCCCTATCGAAGCGATGAAATCACGGAGAAAATCGAGTCGAAAAGAATAGAGGGGTCTAACACGTCGAATATCGCCATTTCGGGCTGCGTGGGTCTCAAACCTCGGCCGAGGTTTTACAGTTTTGAAGTGTCGGCTCCCTCGCCCGCCATTGCACCGCACCTTCACCCTGCTTGGTCTTCAATACGTCTATAGGGACTATGAGAGTCGCAATGGGTATCATCGGTGCAGATAAGCCGGACAAGCGGCCGTTGATGCTGTGTACAAGAGCGAGAGCGGTCATGCCATTGCGATAGGGGAGCAAGGCGGCAGGGGCGGCGCATGTCACGTGCAGTGAACGCTGAGACTGAGCTGCAACTGGAAATGGCGAATTTGCGCGAGAAGACAACCTTGGCCTGCTTTGGTCCCTCTGTGCAAGTCCGGACAGAGTGGCTCAGCAGCGCGAGTGGGCTTCGGTGGCCGAGCGAGAGACTGGTGAGCAGGCCCGTTGCGCATTCGGAGGCACGAGAGCGCAGTGCTCGTAGTCGCTCAGCCCGCTCAGCCAAGTGGCTGGCGAGCGGCCGCGGAGGGCGGTGGACCTAGTCGTGCTTGCTGGCTTCGCTCATCTTGACAACGACCTTCGTCATCGTCCAACACATTAGATCCATCAAGCAAGGTAAGCATCTCCTACAGCAGCTTCGCAACCGAAACATCTCGACCACACGCACCAGCACACTCGCAGTCGCATCGTTGCAGACGCTCTCGACTTGGACCGCACCTTGGCACAAAACTTTCGACACCGTCTATCGACAATTCGACCCACATCGCCTCACGTCGAAAGCTGGCTGCATACACACTTTGCATCCTGCGACCATCTTGCTGATTCGACTCGCCATCATCTACACCTCTTGCGCAACTTACGCAACCCGACGAATCAACTCGCTTCATCTCCACAGATGCAGATTTTCGTCAAGACTCTGACGGGTTAGTATCCAACATCGACAATATGCCGCCATCGACCTCATCGCATCGCTTCGCTTCGCTCGCTGGACATCGAAGGAGATAGGAACGAAGTCACTGCAGAGACAACAGGAAGGAGGACCCGTGACGGACAAGCACCAGCATCTCGTTTCGTGGATTGGGCAGAATGCAGCACAGAGCAGTACTTGGAGGTTGTGATATCATCGCTGGTTCGGAAAGGTCGTCTAATTCTATGGCCCACATGTCGCACGACAGCGGAGTAGTGGCGACTTTTGTTGGAGGTAGGAGATATGTTTGGGTGGATCAATATGGATAGCAGGCGACATCTCATTGCAATGTCGACCTCTCGTTGCGCGGCACGAAGGATGCTGGGATCGATTGGAGCGATCGGAGACAAGGATTGGGATGGGTTGGGTGACTCGCAGGAATTCAGCGAATCGCGAGCGATGGATGGGATCGACGGCAGCATCAACAACCCCGGACAACCTCGGAATCAATGTACTGACCTTCGTGCTCCTCTCCGTGATTGTTCACAACCACGCCTGATGCATTGCTTGCACTACAGGTAAGACCATCACCCTTGAGGTGGAGTCCTCGGACACCATCGACAACGTCAAGGCCAAGATCCAGGACAAGGAGGGCATCCCCCCCGACCAGCAGCGCCTCATCTTCGCCGGCAAGCAGCTCGAGGACGGCCGCACGCTCTCGGACTACAACATCCAGAAGGAGTCGACCCTCCACCTCGTGCTCCGTCTGCGTGGTGGTATCATTGAGCCCTCGCTCAAGGTGCTCGCCGGCAAGTACAACTGCGACAAGCAGATCTGCCGCAAGTGCTACGCGCGTCTCCCTCCCCGTGCCACCAACTGCCGTAAGCGCAAGTGCGGTCACTCGTCGCAGCTCCGACCCAAAAAGAAGTTGAAGTAAATGTGCACGCTCAGCGCCATTTGTCTTCGTCTGCAACGTCACGCCGCCACCACACCACACCACACCACATCACCACACGCACACGCACACGCACATACATCCGTCTCGCGGCTTCTCATGGTGTTTCGATAGGCATCGTGCGGGCTGGGCGATAGTTGTGCACCATCCATGCTTTGCTGTTAGCGCAGGGCGACCTGCGTTTGCGGTTCAGTTTCGCTTTTACTGCGCGTCCGATAAAGACGTACAGTTGTTCCACCACACACACACACTCTCTTCACATGCGTGTTCAGCGCTCGTCTTGGCCGCCATTGCGGTTCTGGGGCGGGTTGTTGGGGACGAGTGTTTCCCAAAAAATGCATCTCGCTTTCTCCTGATTCGGCATTGTGTGATTGTGATTCAAGTCAGAGGGGGATGGAGTGGAGGGTGCGCCAGTCTTGTGGTTTGCCCGTGCAATCGACGATGTCGAGTGAGGCGAAATGGACGCTGTTGTGGCCTTGGAATGCGATGCCGTGGTCGGTGTGGGTAAAGACGCCCCGCCTGTGCATGTCGTCGATTTGGGACTGCGCCTGCTCGGTGGTGAGTGGCGCATAGATGAGCGAGATGTGTGGAAAGTAGTCGGGCCTGTCTTGCGCATGCGGCGGTGCGGGAAAGTTGCTATCCACAGCGTCCTTGGCTGCGGTATACAGCTCGAGTAGCGCCGAATTGCGGATGAGCGACACCACGATGCACTATCCCAACATCGGTGTATCAGTCTTTGCTGTCAATCTTGGAGGGATGGTTTGGGGGGCTTACCTGAAAGTACGATGCTCTGGTTTCAACGTCCTTGAGCCCCACCTCTAGCTGGGTGTGGTTGGTCTTCCATTGTGCAACCAGTTTGTGTGCAACGTCAAGGAGGGCAGAAGGGTCGATGGATCGATCGCCTAGTCCAGCAAGCAGTGTAGCATGCAGACCAAACTCGCCCGAACAGTCGGCATTCGCCGCGCGCAACTGTGCAATCTCCGTCTGCAGAGCCGCGCTCAACGCTCCAGGGTGTGGAACAAGCCACAGCGCAAGCCCTGAAAACACATCCACCATATCCGCAACCAAGCAAGGTAAGACAGCTGCGCAGCGAGGAGGAAAGCGTGCAGTACGTACCCATCGTACAAGGTCGACGTGGACAGTGCAACACCAACCCCCAGCTGGGAGATCACACACACGCGCGTACGCCTCCACAAACCGTCAATCTCCCGATACGTGCCCCCACTGCAAATCTCACATCTTGCCACCGGCGCCACCGAACCTTCTCAGCTCCTCCAATCAGCAACACCTTCTCTTCTCTATTTTCGCCCTTTGCTCACGCACCCTCGCACGCACGCCACAACGAATCAAGGTAGAAAGCATGAAATTTCGATCAAATGCACAAGCAAGGCCAGCAAAACACCAGGCGCTCACTTCATGATCTTGCCGTCGGCGAAAGCCTTGCCGTCGACAACAGCCTCCCAGGCCATCATGTCCTCGAAGAACTTCTTGTCCTCGGGCTTGGAGATGTCGAGGGGCGTCACGGCGTACGAGTCGGCGTCGGGAGCCACCTCGAGCACCGACTTGGGGTCCTTGCCGCGGCAAATCAGCACACCGGTGATGAGGTTGTTGTTGTTCTCGCCAAACACGCCGAGGGTGCCCATGGTGTACTTGCGCGACGCCTCGAGACGCGCAAAGAAGCCGCCGATGAGGTTGTTGGACTGGAAGACCGCCTGGAGCTCGTCGTTGTACTTGTAGTCGAGCTTGACGATCGAGTATCCCTCGGCGTCAAAGTGCTCAAAGAACCAGGGCAGCGCCTTCTCGCGCGTGTCCTCGTTCGAGTAGGTGCGCTTCCACTCGTCCAGGTTGAACGACGACTTGGGCAGGTCGTCCAGAGGGTTCTTGGGCTTGGGCGCCGGCTTGGGCTCGTCGTCCTCGTCGTCCTTGGGCGCGGGGGCGGCCTTGGGCTTCTCGGCCTTGGGGGCAGGCGCAGCCTTGGGCTTCTCCTCCTTCTTGGGCGCAACAAACTTGATGTTGTCCTCGGTGAACTGGAAGTCCTTGTAGATGGGGAGCACCTGGGGCTGGTTGGTGATGGTGTTGAAGTAGCGCACCGAGTTGGGGTACTTGGAGCGGAAGTTGACGCCGCCGAGGCGGGCGAAGACCATGCCGATCGAGGCGGCGAGGTGGAGGTCGGCGAGGGTGACGCGGTGGCCGACGATGAAGGTCTTCTTCTTGAGCTCGGCCTCGACGTAGGCGAAGGCACGGTCGAGGTTGGCCCAGATACGCTGCTCAGCCGCCTTGTTGTAGGGGATGATGTTGAGGCAGAGGAGCATGAGCTGGACGCCGTTGTTGAGGATCTCGTCCTCGGCGAACGAGACCCACTGGTTGACGAGGGCGGCCGACTTGGCGTCGGTGCCGAGCAGCTTGGAGTTGTCCGAGAGGCTGGCGACTGCGAGCGATTGGGAAAAGGCAAAGGGTCAGTCTCTGTGCACACGGTATGCCAGAAGGACTGGGCGCGCGTGGCTCTGCGCTGTCTGCTCTGTCTTTGTCGTCGTCGATGTGTGCGGTGCACTGAGGTGCGACGCGGTGCGAGTCAGGGCATTATGCTGAAGAAGTATCCTCGACATGGAAGATTCGGACAGGGATAACTGTAAAAGATAATCTCATCACATGAAAGCGTGTAGCGGTGGCGGGCCAGCCGGCGGCAGAGAGCGGCTGGAGGTGCACGGCGAGCGACAAAGCCAGGTAGGATGCGTAGAGCCAACGCGGTCATGAATAATACGTACTGTAGTGGGAGATGGCCTTGGACTCGGTGAGGGAGAAGCCGTCGGTGCCCTTGAAGGCGGGGATCTTGCCGTAGGGGAAGAGCGCAAGGTACTCGGGCTTCTTGGTGTCGCCCCTCATGGCCTGGGTGTCGACAACCTCGAGCTCGAGGCCGTTGTAAGCGGCGGCGGCAAGAGCCTGTACAAGTAGATTCGACGTGTCAGTTCGACGATCCAACCGAGAGGCAACGATGACGAGAGCATGGCGAGAGAACATACCGCGTTGGTCTTGGGGTGGCCGACGTAGCCGTAGATCTGACCGATGGGAGCCATTTTGGTATATGAATGTGAATGACGGATACGGAAGGGTATGGTGAAGAGAGAAGAGGAGCGTGTGCTGGGCGCAGTGGCAATTGACCGTTTTGGACGCACGTTGGTTCCCAGCTGGAATTTCATTTCCAGGTGGCCGAGGCGGAAAAAAGTCGCTTCTTCTTCCAGCTTCCACTCTTCTGCCAGCCTTTCCCAAAAAAAAAAATTGCACCCGCGTGTCACTTTCGCCCGCTCATTTGCCCAATTTCTTCGGCTGGGACTGTGCGCTATTGTGCTGTGGCCAACAACACACACACTTGTGCCACGGCACACAAAGCGTAGGTTGAGCTGGCTTCTTCCCGCTCCCGTTCCCCGGTCGGTCCCCGCCGATGTCGCAGTGTTCGACGGACCGTCCTAACACGTTACAACATTTTGCGCGCTTCGTGCCTCTTACAGGGAATCGCCGCTCACATTTGGCACGCATTGACGCTCATATGGCATGGCACATCACAGCACAAGAATGAAAGGGAACGTGGCATACGCCAATGTATTCGTGTTGCACGACTCGCAGCGCTGCCCAGCTACTCGACAGCCAGCCACGGGTCGATGCGGTTGTCAGTACACTTTTCGAGCTCGACACTCAGAGCTCCTCGTGGTGAGGGGCCTCCTTGGCGGGGGCGGCGTCCTCGGTGCCGGTGGCGTTGATGGGGTCGAGGTCGATCGAGACCTTGTGCTTGCCGTTGAGCGCGATAAAGTCGGCAAAGCCCTCGAGCGAGCGGTCGCCGGTGAACTCGATCCAGTCCTTGCTGCCGGCGGCCTGGAACTTGATGGTGGGGAACGACTGCACCTGGAAGCCGGCCGAGGGCGGGATGTCGTTGGCGGTGGCGTCCATCTTGGCGATGAGAACCTTGTCCTTGTGCGCCTTGTACTTTTCGCCGAGCTGGTCGTAGGTGGGCGCAAGCTTCTTGCAGTGGCCGCACCAGGGAGCGTAGAACTCGACGAGCTTGTCCTTGGAGTCGTCGCCGATGATGGCGTCAAACTCGTCGGCGACGAGGACGTGCACGGGGCCGTCCTGGTCCTTGGGCACGGGCTCCGACTTGACCGAGGGCTTGAGGCTGCCCGACGAGTACTGGGCGACAAAGTCGGACACCTTGGCCACGAGGTCGCCCGAGAGGTCCTCGAGCGGGTACTTGAGGTTCTGCTCAATGTCCTGCACCGCAAACGCCGGCCAGGTCTCGCCCTGGATGTTGAGCGACTTGGCGTGCGCAGAGTACTTGACGGCGTCGATCCAGACAAAGTTGAGCTTGCCCTTGTTGGCCTTGGCGAGCGGCTTGAGCGACTCGACCTGCGCCTGGAGGTCCTTGGCCTCGGGGTCGGCAAAGAGGTAGGCGAGCGGCAGACCGGCCTCGGCGTAGTTCATAAAGTTCTCGGCGCTAAGCTCGTCGATGAGTGGGATCGACTGCGCCTTGAGGAAGTTGTGGATCGCCTCCTCCGAGAGCGTCTTGGCGTCGAGCTTCACCTCGGGCTCGTCAAACTGGCGGTAGACGACAAAGGCGGGCGCCGAGACACCGGCGTCCTTGGCGACGACGGCGTCGTTGACCACACCAAACAGGTAGTTGTCGCGCAGGTTGTTGGCGACGGCAGTGACGGCGGCGAGGTTCTTGTCGTCCGAGGCGTCGAGGAAGGCGACGGCGACGACGCGGTCCTTGGCCTTGAACTCCGCAAAGCTGTCGGCAGAGACGGTGGAGAGTGCGGGGAGCGCCTGCTTCTTCATGTACGAGACGATGCCGTCGGCCTTGCGGTTGCCGTTGTAGTCCGAGGCGCTGCCGGAGCGGAAGACCTTGAGGGTGGGGAAGCCCTCGACGCCGTGCTGGGCGCACAGCTCGTTCTCCTCGGTGCAGTCGACCTTGGCGAGCTTGATGCCGTCGGCGACGAGCTCGGTGGACGCCTTTTCGTACTCGGGAGCGAGCGCCTTGCAGTGACCGCACCAGGGGGCGAAGAACTCGACGAGCATGAGGGGCTGGAGGCGCAAGTGCAAAGAAGCATCGTCAGCATAAGTTTCACGCCTGAATTTGTGTGCGCATCACTCGAGACCTACCTCTGGCGAGACGATGGAAGTGAAGTTGTCCTTTCCGAGATCGAGGACGTCGGACGACGACGAGGCGTCGGCGGCCATGAAGGTGGCGGCGGTGGCCAGACCGGCCGCGATGGCGGAGCGAGAGAAACGCATCTTGAACTAGACCGTGTATGCGACGAACAACCCAAGACGAAAGCAAGGGTTCAACGACGGAGAAGGGGGGAAGATGATGGTGAAAGGGAGAAGGAGGATGCTGCCCACTCCCTAGATATCCGTCAGCATGCGGAGCCCACCTACACACACTTCTCGGGAGAGGCGACCCCGTGCGCCTTGCCTGCTCACTAGCGTTGGCCGCTGCTGCTTGGCGCGGGTGTCCGGCTGTCGCTGATGCCCTGGCACGAGAGCGAGTCGGCGCCTACGTGGCACCCTTTTTTGGGCAGCCAGGAAGAATGGCCCTGGCGCCGCGCCTCGCCGCGCCACTTCAGTCGCGCGCCTCCTGGTTGCGGCGAAATTGGGTCGGATCCAAATTAAAGCCGCGAGTGGGCTCGTGCTCGCGCTTCAGCTCAGGCTCGCGCTCAGCCTCGTGCTCAGCCTCGAGTGGCGCCGCGCACATGCCTTCCAGCTCATCGGGTCGCGTCTGCCTTGCCGCCCGAGACACGCAGCCCACAGCAGCTGTCATTTCTCAGAGACCAACACTTTTGTCACATATCTCCGCCTCCTGCTACACCAGCATCCGCCTGCTGTTTTTTGGAATGCACTATGCACCGCACGAGCCGCACCCCGCCATTCGCCATCATCTGGCAGGCCCGTTCTCTGACATGAAACCAGCCTTCACTTTGCCGTCGTCGAATCTAAAATACAGGTAGAGACCATGTTGCTGTGCGGACTCTAAGAGGCCACGCTGCGGGCAATATGGACGATCAGCTCATCGAGCATGTACGTTGTCCACGGCGCTTGATCTGCTCCCCCGAACGCTCGGTCTGCCACCAGGCGAGCGCCCGCCTCTGCTCGTGCCGTCGACCGAGCTTCGTCGCCTGAATCTGCCGCGTTCCGCAGGCTCGTCATGAATTCGCGCATGCTGCCGCACAGCGCTTGCACCTCCTCCGCCTCGGGCACCTCGCTCGCCAATAGCGTGAGCCAAAAGCCGTCAGCGTCCTGGCTCGGCCCACCTTGATGCTGTGGTGATGACACGTGCTCCACGATGGCCTGTCTGAGCGATGCCTCCTGTTCAAACAGCGTCTGTGCATGCTGCTGCGCCCGACGCCGCAAGCTGGTCACCAGGCCCGGCTGCACCAGCGTCATCGACTCGTCGCCAAAGATTCGACGCTGATGGTGACGGTAGAACTCGTCGGCCAGTCGCAGGTCCCGGTAGTGTTTGCGCCAGGCCGGCGTGTCTGCCTGCTCGACTCGTTGCAGCTGCATCAGCGTCGTGTACAGCGGTAGCACAAACATCTTGTCCTGGCTCAGGCAATCCATCACCACCGATCGCATCAACGATGTCGTTGACGCGTCCTGTCTGCTCCCTTCCCTATTGTCTTGCGAGGCCAGCTGCGACACGCTGCGCACAAGCTCCTCGTATCTTCCAACCGGAGCAAAGCCTCGCAGAGCCTCGCGCAGCTCCGACGCCGTCGTCCCGGTCAGCTCGAGCGCATCCGCAGACACGTCCATCGCACCCGTCTCTCCCGGTGCCGACGCCAAGCTCCGGCTTCCGTGCGGATCCGCCAGGTAGTCCAGGTGCGCCATCTTGCGCTTCACGTACAGGATCTGCGAAGTCGACAGCGACGGTGCGCCAGCCACAGCCGCCGATCCCGGCGCTGCGTTGGTTGCCGTCGCCTTGCTCTCGATGCTCGTGGGCCAGTACCGAGTCGTGGCAGTCTGGATCGACCCGGTCAGACGTGCATTCGGCAGAAGCAGCGGTGTGAACGCGCCTTCCTGCGTCGATATGCCCTCGACGCCCGACATCTTGACCGGCAGGCTCACCAGCTGATTCGTGTCGATGTCCGTAGCGATGAGCAGCCTCGGCTCGATGGCGAGGTACCAGAGATGCCGGAAAGCTTGCAGGTGCGCACGATTGTCGCTGCTCGTGCGCGGGAACGGCGGCAGGAACGATGTCAGCAGCGCCGCCACGCCAAGGTCGGACGTTCCCAGCGTGTATCGACCACCGCCCAGGAAGAGCAAGCCAAGAGCCATGTGCGTCGCCATGTGGCTTCCGTAGCAAGTATCGCCCTCCACCTCGCCGTGAGCACGCCGCAAGTGGCGCAGCACCGTCACATCGCCGCTGCCCGCAAGCACCATCCCCAGCGAGATCCTCACCTGGTCCAGCGCAGCACGCACCGCCGACTTGCGGATCCGGCTGAAAAACGACACCGTCGACGCACGAATCTGCCGCTCCAGCTTGTCCGCCTCTTCCCACAGACAGTCGCGCGCCTTGGAGTCTTTGGATCCCGCAAACTTGAGCCCGATCGCGAAGCATGCGCCCGCTTGCATGTTGATCTGAGCCAGCTGCGCCGCTTCCGAGAGCGATTTGCCCGTCGCGATCCGCTCCTGCATCCATGCAGGCAGGACACCCTGAATCCATGCCTTTGTGGGCTCGATGCCATCCCACAAGATGAGCGAGCGTGACAACACGTGGCTGAACAGCACGTCCGGCCGAAGCTGATCCAGCTCAGCTGTCGACTGCGGGGGTGCCATGACGTCTGCTACTGCGCGATTGCCGGATCGGAGGTAGACGAGGCCGAGAGCCAGCGCGGCTGGACCCGACGTGAGGTTAAGCTCTGGCACCGCGCCAGTGCCAGCTTCTTGTTGAGAGGGTTCAGCAAGCGAAAGACCAGCCGCCGAGTTCTTCCCACCTCGCACGAGCTGGACGAGGCGCGAAACGATGCGTTTATCCGGCAAGCTCTTCACCCCGTCGCCTCGACCTTTGCCGAGGTAGACCAGACCGAGACTCAGCCCGGCAGACATCGAGTACGCCTCGCGGTGCTGCGGCTGGATGTTGGCGATGGGCGATTCCTGCGCGCCGATCTGGTCCAGCATGCGCTTGGCTGTCCATCGATGGTTGCTGCCGAGGAAGACCAGACCCATGGCAAGCAGACCGGCCGTCTGTGTGATGATGGACAAGTTCAGAGGCGCAGAGCCTGCCGGTAGAAACGCCGTGAGCTGCATGCCGATCAGATGCCGCGCGGTAGGATCGGCTGTGCCAAGCGTCGAGACGGCCATGCCAAGCAGGAACCCGATGGTCAAGAGGTTGTTGCGCATCTTGAGGTATCGGAAGACATGCACCGGAGTCAGCGATGGCAGCTGCTTCATCAGGCCTAAGCCATACAAGAAACCGGCGTGGCGCGCCGTCACCTGCTCGCCGAGGTGAGCAAAGATCCACTTGGAGTCGACTTTGACGTCGGCAGTCACGTTGAGCTCCAGCACCGACGCCACCCCGTTGTGGAACTCGGGCCAATCGAGCCCGGACACGTCCGTCTTGGCATCCGGCTCGATCGTCATGCCACGCGGCCGCACCTTGACAGCAAGACAGATGGAAGGGATGCGCCACCGATGCGTGGGCAAGAACGGCCGCGAAGTCATTAAGAGCATGGCTCTGCCGGGCGACAAGGCTTTGGTGCGCTCGCCGACCGCGGCCACGGCCGCAGAGTGCTGCTCGTTGATCGATGCCTCGGTCTGATTCTCGTTCTCGGTTACGTAGACCGAGTTGACTGATTCGGTGGACAGCAACGCAACCACGTCGCGCAATCGGAAATCCCTGCTGAAGAGCTGGGCGCAGATGGCGTCGAGCGGAGCGCCCTCCGGCAGCGTTCGGATGAGCTGTGCGGGGATGCGTCGCACGCTAGTGTCTCCCAGCGCGCTTTGCTGTGGGACAGCATTCAGTACAATGTCGGCCCGCTGGATCGTTTCGTAGAATTCGGCGCTCTTGCCGCTCGGGGGATGAAGCCGGCAGCAGCGGATCGCCTGGTAGAGAGGCAAGGCGAGCCCGAATGGCAGCCTCCTCAGCCTCTCGAGATCGAGCTGGTGCGCAAGTATGGCCTCGACTACACCGGCCGAGACATCTGCAGCCGTCCTGCGCCCTTGATTGAATACTGCATACGTTGCGAAAAGAGCGTGGAGCAGCGGAAACGTCTCTGCTGTCTCGCGATCAGTCGCGTTGATCCTCCAGGCAGTGGAGATCCACTCCAAGAGCGAGGAGGTACGAGTGGACTTGCCGGACAGCATGTCGAGAACCACTACATACGGATCTGTGGGCGGAACCGATTTTGTGGCCTCACCGGCGGAAATTCTCGAGCCCGAGACCGTGCCGACGTCTTGAAGCGCGAATCGCCGGCAGAGCGCCTCAATCCAGGCGGCAGCGCCAAGTTCGGCTGCCAAAGTGGCGGCCAGACCAGCGATCCGTATCGACTCGTCCGAACGCCGGGAGGTATCAAGCCGGGTCTCTTCTGCGAGAAGGTAGAGCACCAGCATGGCTTGCTGTGTCTCCGGTGGTTCGAGACCGAGCGAAACAGCACTGTTCGACGGAGCAGTTCGTGCTTGATCGGCTTTCGGACGCATCGGAACGAGAAACGACAGAAGCGGATCATCGGCGTAGAGGCGGTGGGCTGTCGAATCGATGCCGTCTGTCCGCGGAGATGCTCGAAAGCAGCTGAGCATTGCTGACCAATCCTCTTCTGCAGCCGCGAGGCTGGGCCTCTGTGTCGACTCTGGGACGGAGAGGAAGCGTGAATGGATCCACTTGCCAGCGAGTTTGGCCGCAAGGTGCTCCGGAAGCGTCCGGAAGAACGTGGCAAGGATTCGAGCCGTGATGACACATCGTGGGCGTAGATCAGGGCCGGCGCACATACGTTGCTGGTTCCTACTGGACGTCAGAAGCAAAGTACGAAGCTGGGGCGTAGTGGAGCTCGCGGTCGCAGAAGACAGCGAGGTGACCGGTTCAGGTATTTGCTCCAGAGCCTTGGCGAGAGGTCCAAGGGATGTGACGTCCAGCGGCGTCCGCGCCGGGGATGGCGGCCCGAAATGCAGTTCGACAGTACCGGTGCGGCTGATCGTGAGCACCTGGATTGACTCGGATGAGACCGATTGAATGGGCAGCAAGGCAGAGCAAGGGATCACGGAAGAGGCCTGCAGCTTGGTCGTTGCTTTGCAAAATGGCAGATTGCGGGCACGGTCCGGTGGTCCGATTTGTTGAAAGCCAAGTCTGCGGCAGAATGTCTGGTTGGTAGTAGGCACGGATACGAACACGTAGGCAGCGTTGGGGTCCAGGCGATCGAACAGGGCGGTGTGCACGTGGATCTCGGAAGGATCCTGATTGGAAGCCAGACCGGACACCTTGATCTCGTCGAGCAGGCAGACGCTCGCGAATCCGCGAGCAAAGCTGTCGATGTCAGCGATCCTTGCGAGATCGACGTCGTCGTCATCAATAAGCGCAGCATCGGCATCGGCTGCATCTGCGCGCACGGCATGCTCTGTAACGCCTGTTGCGAACGTGGAGGTCATTCGACCGGTGTCCAAGCTCGAGTCCAAGCGAGACAGGTTCATAGAAGGTCTCGCTTTGATGGCGGCCGACGAAGTGCGATTTGAGGTGCGGGGTCCATTGTAAGGAGTGCGAGCGGCTGTTTGAGAGCTTCGGCGGATGCGGGCCGCCGACGCCTGGGTGCCGGTGATACGCATGCTGGTACCGGCATTGCCAAGTTCCTCGAGCATGGCTTCGTGCTGATAGGTCTGCGATTGAAGACGGAGGCCATCTGCGGTATGCGAGATGTTGCCGAGGGTGCGATCGCGCGTCTGGGTGGTGACATCGTCTTTGCGGCCATTGGAGCGGCGATCTGCAACGCCAGGCTGCATGGCGCTGATGCGGCGACTGCGGCCACTTGGATCTCTTCCCATACCTGCTGCTGAAGTGAGGCCGCTTGTGCGTCTCTCGAGGTCGATGCGTGCGCTGCGTCTGAGGGTGGAAGGAAAGCCTCTGCCGAGTGATTTGGCCGCCGGTGTATCCGACACTGTGCGCGAAGGTTTTGAAGGGTGCTGTTGCATGCCATCTTGGCCCGATGGGGCGTGCATCTGCGCGCTCGCCGCGTTGGGCCTGCCGTTGGACAGGGTGGGTGCCGGAGCGAGGGACGAAGGGATGCGTGGAGCCGAAAGCAGGGTGGCGGTGGCGTCAAAAGCAGTGTGGCGAGCCGCAAAGGCGTAGATGCGGATGACCGAGTTGTGTTGGGCCGTTGTCACGATGAACGGCGGAAAGCGCGCATCGTCGAGGGATGAGACGAATGCGATGTTCTCGTCGAGTTCGCCAAAGGGTGATGCAGGCCCGTGTGACACGGGATGCGGGTCATCCGGAGGCGCAAGGTTGAAGGACAGCTGAGGGAAGCGATCGACAGGAACGAGATCGTCGTGGCATCTCGAAAGGTAAAAGACCATGGGAAGGAGGCGGGCCGCATCCGTACGCAGCTGGGAGGCCGAGGCTTGGTCTGAGTCGTCGAGCATCTGAGAGAAGCTGTAGCTTGACTCGGATGATGAGCTGAGGTCGGGGAAAGGATATCCGACGTTGGAGGTAATTTCAGGCTGTGAGGAAAGGCTCGGGCGATGGAGGAGAGAGGCGATGCGTTCATCCTCGGATTCGATCTGGCGCTGGATAAGGAAGCCCAAAGGAGCCGGGAACGCTCTGGCAAAGCGAAACGGCAGTTCCATGTCGAGCTGCCCCCCAAGACCTGGGAAGTGAATGTGTAGCGCCTGCTCGAAGAAGACGCAAAGCGCCTTTGCCGGTGGACTGGCGTGTCGGTCTGCGTTAAGTTTTCCTGGAGCTGCCTCGATGCTGTCCGGCGAGCTCACGTGGAAGAGGGTCCAGAATGCCTGGAGGATGGGGCTGGAGAATGTGAGCGTGCGCACGAGCGTGCTACCTCTCGTCCAAGTGAGGAGATTGACCTTCCAGTGGAGCTCATCGTGGTCACCGCCGCGGCCCTCCTCCCCAGCATCTCGTTTACTGGACGAATGTGGTGGAAGATGGTGCGTAGATGGAACAAAGGAGCCCTCGGTGGTAGGAGACGAGCGCGATCGTATCTTTTGCAGGCGAGCGAGGAGATGTGATGTCTCGCCGACCAGCTCCGGGTCCCAATCGTCCGAGGCTGGTCGAGAGCACGCCTGGACATGCTGGCTGATGCGTTGGGCGGTCGACATTGTCGTCATGGGCATGGGCTTGGAGTGGCGACGACTTGCGTCCGTATAGCCTTGCGGCTCAGCATTCCATTTTTGAGGCTGAGCGTCGGCTCTGTGGTGAGGAGGTGGTCGAAGTGTGAAGCGGAACAGTGGCTTTCGGCATGCTCGGAAGGTTGGTTTGCGCTCACCTTTTGAATGTGTCACTTCTGCTGCACGCCGAGGCCAAGCCGCCAGCAGCGACGCGACCCTGACTTTTGTCACGTCTCGCCTCCACCTGCCTCCCACTCGCTCTAACACGGCCCGATTAAATGCACCTTGCCGCACCAAAGCCATCGTCGACCTGTATGACCGGCGCCAGGTCTCCGCAGCTGCGGAGAGAGGGTCTGCAGCCTCGAAATTTCCGACCGCTGCGGAAAGTCACACACACGCAGCGTCGGCAGCTGCCCGACACCACGGCTGGTCGCGCCACTCGGCTTCCTCCACCTTCCCTTTGCGCCCACACCTTCGACGCTCTACTGGCTCCGGCTGCTCGTCAACTTTCGCATCAGCGCTACCTCACCAGTCACATCCAGCACGAGGCAGCACCTTCGGAACCAAGCCTACAACGCTCAAGCTCGTCGTCAAGTCTGCCCGGCTAGGTTAACACCCGTTCCTATCGGCTGCCCCTCGACCGTTGCCACCTCCGCGAGCACCGCCTGCTCTCTGCCCGAAGTGACCCTCTCGCAAGCAGATCGACGTGCGTCCCACCATCCATACGTCGCTGTGCAATTTGCGCCTCTGATCCGGATCCGTTTGGCCTCTGCCGGTCAGCCCTTCCGCGCTTCACCAAGATGACTTCGTCGCCATCTGGCAACACGCTGCTGCTCAAGCGTCAGCTCACCGAGCTGCGCAAGCGTCCCGTCGACGGCTTCAGCGCCGGCCTCAAGGACGAGAGCAACCTCTTCGAATGGGAGATCATGATCATCGGCCCCAACGATACGCTCTACGAAGGCGGCTTCCTCCGCGCCGAGTTGATATTCCCACCAGAGTACCCGCTTCTGCCGCCCAAGATGAAGTTCATCACACCCATGTGGCATCCCAACATTTACGCCGACGGCACCGTCTGCATCTCCATCCTCCACGCCCCGGGCAAGGACGAGTACGGCTACGAAGACGCCAGCGAGCGTTGGCTTCCCGTGCACACCGTCGAGTCGATCGTAAGTTTGCCTATCCTGGCTTGGCTTTCCCCAGAATCAGCGTTCAATGTACTGACATGCTTGCTACCGTGTCCTCGTCTGCAACGCACAGCTCATTTCGGTCATCAGCCTGCTGTCGGCCGACGTGCCCAACACCGACTCGCCAGCAAACATCGATGCCGCCAAGCAGGTCAGAGAAGACCTCACAGGCTACAAGAAGAAGGTACGTTCCATCACGCCCCTCTCGGCACTGCATTTACCCACGTCCTCCGGGAGAATGTTTGCTGACATTTTGCTCTCGATCATGATTCTACCTCTCCGACGACAGGTTCGAAGGCTGGTAAGGCAGTCGGCAGAGGAAGCATTCGACTAGAGCCCCGGTCGGTCGCGCTGGTCTCTCGCTGCCTCGATTCATGTCGCATAGATCAGGTTCAACCAACCCTCGACCGCCCAGTGCATTCATCTCCGTTCCATGTACCATCAGCATCTTCACACCTTGAACCTTGGTTCAACCTGATCTTCCCATGTTCCCCATCGTCTCGGCAACATTGAGCCCTCATCTCAGCGCCACAAAGTGAGACCAGTCGGAGCAAAAATGAACGTGCGTATTGGTACAGGATAGTGATACAAGGGACGTTTGCTGAGGCGTAGAGAGCGGAGTGGAATGCGGGGATCGGTGCGAACGGCGAATCCGTCAGCGCTCGGTCGAAGTGCTCAGACTCGACTTGAACGGGCTGCCAAAGTTGGAGCCGTATCCGCCGGCCGCCGCGTATCCGCCCGACACCGAGCGCGGGATCGAGGAACCATCGTGGAAGCTTTGCACCGAGACGGGCCGCCCCTGCGTGTAGTGCACCATGCCGTTGGCATGCGACGAGCTCGACGAGAAGCCGTACAGGCATCCAAGATACTTGGAGTCGTCGATCGATCCATCAAAGTACTTTTGGCGCATCTTGAAGAACGTCGTTGCCGTGAGCAGGCTGTCGCTACCCGCCTGGTGCTGCTGCCCGATACGACTCACTTGCAGATCGTCGGCCACGTCCTGCAGGCCGCCCTTGAGCGTCTTGCAGCTTCGCATGAGAAACTTGATGTCGTAGATGAACGGGAACCACACGCGCAGCAGCGCAAAGAAGTCGGCCTCCTGCGCCGGCAGAGGACTGCACGTCACCACCTTGAGCAGGTAGCCAAAGTCGTAGCCACTGTGAAACGACACCCACTTGACATCGTCAAACAGCGCAAGCCCTGATGTGATGAGCAGCTCGCCAAAATGCTCCACATCGATGCCCATCCTCTCGTGTCGGTCAAAGTCAAGTCCGGCTTTGGTCAAGAGGTCCAGCGAGTCGGGTGCGCACATGTCGTCGCTGTTGTGAGAGCCAAAGTTGGTTTGGTCAGTATCAATGCAAGATCAAGCTTGGAAGCAGAGGACAAGATGCGACATACTTGATGCTGAATCGGAAGTTGAACTGCCATGTGCAGACGTCAGGTGGCAGATTGCCATTCTCGTCGCAGAGGGTGATGCCGAGTTGGATGAGCTTGAGCAGATCCACGTTGCAGCGCAGCGTCTGGTAGTGGTAATCTGACGAGCCCTTGAATGTTCCTATTGGCCGCGCCACGATGCCGGGGAACTCGGTGTCCTATTGTCGTTGGAAAGTAGGGACAGATGAGCGCAACACGTCAGAAATCATGTCCAGCGCCATCTCCCAAGGCAGATCAGGATGGAGCTTACCATGGCAACATATGGGTATTTGTCGATCGTCTCGCGCAGCAGAGCCATCTCGATCTCCAGGTTTTCCGCCCATACTTCTCGTATTCTTCCCGCCATCGTCGGCAGTATGTCAGGTGCGCAGCACAGGCACGCGGGAGCTAAGGTGTAAAAGAGTGTCTCCTGCTAGGGCGATGGGCGTCTCGCCAGCGATATGGTCGGAAAGGCTTCGATGCAGCTGTGCAGGTATGCAGCGGAAAGACGTCGACGCAGCAGGGCAATTGAGCGAGCGTGGATTGAGTGCGGTGAAGGAGCCTCTCAGGCGGGTCGATGTGGTCGGTGCTGCCGATGTGATGCTGCGAGATTAATGTGCACGCGTGGTCAGGATGATGGCTGCAGGTGGGGGAGCAAGTGCCTGCGGGGCGGCGAGGCAACCAACCAGCGTGCTAACAGGCGCGGTGATCGGGTGCGCCGCGCCCAGCTCTAGCTGCGCCTCTGTGCCAAGTCCGTCTCCCGAAAATTGCAGCGTCGAGGCGTGTGCTGTGGTGGCGGTTGAGTGCGCTCGGGCGCTGCACTCGATTCGGCGCGTCGCAGCTCCACTTTCAATTCTGGCAGAGGAACACGCAAGCGCCCCGACACCAACCTCGAGATTCCACTGGGCCGCATCAAAGCTCTTGCATTGACACTCTCCCAACCAACACCTGCACACCATCGGCCCACCCTTCGTACCAGCAGACACCTCGCTATCGTCTCGCTACTGCGTCACTGCGAACATACAGCAGATCTGCGCTCCGAGTCGTCACGCATTCTCCCACGACTTTCATCGGCAACACGCCGCACTCTCTGTCATCAACCTCGACCCCGCCGAATTTGAATCCAGCCGGCCAGTCCTTCAGCCAGCCGTGCTCCGTCAATATGGTTCTCGAAGCGACTATGCTAGTGCTCGACAACTCCGAGTGGATGCGAAACGGAGACTACACGCCGACACGCTGGGAAGCCCAGGCGGATGCCGTCAGCATGATCTTTGATGCCAAGACCAGCTCGAATCCCGAGAGCGAGGTCGGCATCATGACCATGGCCGGCAAGAGCCCCGAGGTGCTCGTCACGCTCACACAGGACATTGGCAAAATCCTTGGTGCTCTGCATCGCTCCAAGATCGTCGGCAACGCCGATCTGGCTACCGGCATCAATGTCGCTTCGCTTGCGCTCAAGCACCGCCAGAACAAGAACCAGAGGCAGAGGGTGATCGTTTTTGTCGGATCGCCCGTCGCGCAGTCGGAAGGCGACCTGGTCCAGCTCGGAAAGAAGCTCAAGAAGAACAACATCGCCGTCGACATTGTCAACTTTGGCGAAGACGCAGAGAACGAGGACAAGCTTGCCAAGTTCATCGAGGCGGTCAACAGTGGCGAAAACAGGTAGGTAATCCCATTCACTGTCGAGTAGACCCTCAAAGATTCGACACTGATTCTGTACATTCATTTCCGGCCCCTTTACAGTCATCTGCTGAACATCCCCGCTGGTCCCCAACTTCTTTCGGACATCATTCTCACCTCGCCTGTCCTGCAAGAGGAGGGTGGTGACTCAGGCGCCGGCCCATCCGGCAGTGGCGGCGGATCGAACCAATTCGAATTTGGCGTCGACCCGAGCATGGACCCCGAACTGGCCATGGCGCTGCGACTTTCGCTCGAGGAAGAGCAGGCGAGGCAGCGAGCAGCTGAGGGCACCTCCGGCTCGCAAGCGCCGTCGCTTCCCACAGTCTCGGAAGGAACCGAAACCAGCGCGCCGGTTGCAGCAGCCGCCGCGGGCTTGGCCGGGAGCGGCTCCATGGTGCCAAGAGGCGCCGAGTCCATCACCGGCGAGGGTCACAAAGCAGACGACGAGTCGGAAGAAGCCATGCTGCAGAAGGCAATTGCTCTGTCGCAGGGTGGCAGCTCCGCTAACAACGACGAGGACGTCGACATGGCCTCCGCCGAGTCTTCCGCAAGTCGCCGCGCCATCGTCGCAGGTCAAGGCGAAGGCGAGGAGGACGAAGAGATGGACGAAGACGAGGCGATTGCAAGAGCGATCCAGATGAGCTTGCAGGAAGGCGATGGTCAGCAAGACAGCAAGTAGGGTGGAACGACGTTTTCTTCGGATCATGGCAGGTCTAGCTTATCGTCCAGATCGAATCGCCTCCTGACGCCATGTCCTCACATCCAGTAGTTTCGCCTTGCTTGCGCAGAATGTGACGTTAACGTTTTCAGCTATTTCTCTCGAGATCGGCGCTCAGACGCGTGTTGACGGGGCCGCGTGTTCTTCATTTGAAAACAAACCTCGTTGCGAGGCGGACCTCCCAGCCAGCCAACAATGCTGGTGAAGCGCTAGCCGCCCTGCGGCGTTTTGATCGCCTCTGGATGGACAGATCGAGCCGAGTCAATAGTGCGTGCACGCACCTTGATCACGGCGCAATGTCGCATTGAATCGTCTGCAAAGGCGCTTCGGCCTTCGACTGAGGGGACCCCGGCGAATTAGACAAAGGAAGATGCAGGGCACAGACGGCAGAAGTGTGTGCCAATTTGCTGCCGTTTGTCGCAAGCTGCGGGCAAGCTCATGAAACCTGTTCTCCCTGGTTCCTCGACCTTGGCGCCGCCGCTGCTCGATTGTTTTCCTCACAAGCGTCCGACTCGAACGAAACGTTGGCGTGAGAAAGCAGGGCTGCGCGCGGGAGCGGCGAGTTTGCTCCGTCGGTTCACATCCGATGCTGGCCGGAGCTTTTGGGCGACTGACCAAGGCCCCCTCTTTTTGTTTTTGGAAAGATAGAGTTCGTGAGAGCCTGAGCCTCTTTTCTTCTTGGCCATTCCATGTTGAATCCTATGTTGTTCGGGATAGCCGCAACGTCGACGGTGCGGCACGGCACGGCAGCTGGCTAGATCGGAAGAAGCTCGGGGCAATGCACCGTGCGCCCCGCGTGCTTCTGGCCTTGGAGACCCTCGACAATGTCACAACCGCCGCGCCTCGTTCAGATCACCTGTCGGCCAGCTGCAGCCAGGCAAACCTTGTTGGGTTGGCCAACCCGCTGTCTGTGTCGGAGGGCTTTGTTCGGCCCCTTTCAAGGGGACATGCAGTGTGATGCGCAGCGAGAGGCTTGAGCAGATGCATTTGGGCGGAGACCCACCTGACAGAGTCCGTTTCATTTAAATGAGGCGGCTCCTCGAGTCTCCTCGTCCCAAGAGCCCCGCTTCACCTGGCCTGGATGGAGCTTCTTCGTTTCGACTTGGCCACTTCATAAGCTCGCTACATCTCTCCGTCACTCTGTTGCATCAGTCCCTCCCTCACCGCTGCCCCAACTCAGCACCAAAGTGCATTGCCCCGTGCGGCCCTGGTCGATTCTGGTCCCGGGACGTCCCCACACTTTCTTTGTTCTGCTCCGAACCCATTGCTCCTTCTCATTCTTCTCTCTCAAGTCCTTGTCCCGTCATGACCACCAAGACCCAAGGACCAAGGCACTCCCTCCCCCCAAAAGTGAGTAGAGACCCGTCACCGAATTTTGACAAGCTGCGACGCGCAGATGTGCAGATCAGCAGGCGCGCAGAGGTGAAGCCAAGGAGAGGAGCTGACATTGTTGTCTCCCACTATCGGGTCCGTTGTACGCTATTCAGCCCATGGTATCGGCCTCGCCGCCCATCTGTGACACCATCAGCGGGCTCTGTGCGGACCAGATGGCAGCTGCTACTCGAGATCGCTGCTATATCGACTCGACTCCGGCCGCGCTGCAGGCCGTTCCAATGAGAAAGAGGAGCGCAAATGAGTGGGCTTCAACACCACCCTTTCCAACTCCGGCGCTCACCACAAGCTCTCTGTCGTCGTCTTCCTTGTTTGGAGAGCATTCGCCAGTGCTTGACGTCGCATTCGGAGGGCAACTGATGCAGAGATGCCACGATCTTGCGAGCCCGCCTGGCATGCAGGCCTCAAGAAGCTTCGACGAGGTACCCTCATACGCTCCGCCTATGAAGCAGCCGAGCGGAAGCTTCGACCCGAACGCGCCAAGTGCTCACCACGGAGACGTCATTCATCTCGCCAGGTCATTCGCTGGGCTCAACATGTCTGATCGGCAGAGATACCCGGACTACTCGCAGACGCCTTCGTTCGTCGAGCCTCAGCCTCCTGCCCCTCTGCTCATTCCGATGCAGCCAACTGGCGCTGGAGTGCCCCTCACTTCCGTGGTGGAGACGCTTGCTTCAAAGGGATCAAAGGCTGCAGCCGAAGATCCAGAAACAGTGGCGGCAGCCTACAAACTCAGCCAGTGGGGAATTGGGTAAGTCGACACGCGTCAATGGCGGCGATAAAATCCCAGAACGATCTCGACCAGCTGACATGCTCTTGTCTTCCCCATCTTGCCTTCACATCGACTTTGCAACTCAGAATCGGTCCGGGAATCAACCCGAACGTGGCTTCAAGTCGCGGTGGAAATAGCGGTAGGGGTCGCATGCCTGCAAGCGAGCCACCGATCGTCAATACGGGAAACTCGGGCCCCATGTGTGTCCAGCCTGGAGACTGGATCTGCACCAGCTGCGGTTTTGTGGTAAGTACGATGCCTTACTCATTTCGCCTGCGGTGCGACGTGACCCTTGCCAAGATTGGCACTGGCTGTCCTTGCAAAGATCTAGACTTCTGATCCACTCGTTTGATTGACTTTCACGTCTTTCATGCACACTCGCAGAACTGGCGCCGTCGCGAGGTATGCATGCGCTGTTTCCCTCATGCGGACGGCAACGAAATTGGTCGTGGCATTCAAGGTGGCGAGATGCTGGCCAAAAGGCTCGCCGCTGGCCTGGATCCGGACACGGAGGAATATAGGCAGTCTGTGCAAGCCCTGTGCCCCGACAAGGTCAAGCGGGGCATGGACTCCCAGCCTCAGAGGCAAATGCCATACCGGACCACACTCGCCACTGGACTGGGTGGAGATCTTTCATCCCACGGATCTTCGACTCAGTCTTCCGCGCAAGACGCGAGCGCCGACGCTTCCAACTATCTCGGCATCCATCTAGGCCCTCAATCCCAACACGACTGGCGACACCAAGCAAATTTTCCCAGTCGCCACGTCGAGCTTCGAACTGCGGACTACTACAGCCAGCTACGCGGTATGCCTACGTCATACGACGTCCAAGCTGCGTCTCAGTCAGGCTACATGATGCCTGATGTCAACAGAGCCGGAGACGGTCCCTACAAACCGTACTGGCCGGACGTCGGCATCAGCCATGGCTCGCGCACGATGTCCTCAACCTCTAGCTTTGCAGCGCCTCCCGAGAAGACTTTTGGACCGACTCCGCCGCGTTCGTCGCATTCGCAAGAGCGCTCGTCTACGCGAGCAACACTCGTTCGGTCCTCGACCATGCCTGATTGGCAAGAGGCGCTGGACAAGGAGCGCTATACGACCCCTGCTCAGCAAAGGCGCAGTCCCCACGGCATGACCGGCATGACCTGGACCCAGGCCTCTCCCGAATCGACACCGGCACTTCCCAAGGATATCTGGGCGCCTGCCCCGAAGCGACCGACTCTGGTGCTCATGGAGCCCGATGACATGGCTCGCGAAAAGCGCGCCAAGCCGCAGCCGATCGGAACGCGCTCGGCAGGGCGCGCCACCAGCACGCCGAGGGAGGATGGCTCCAGCGCGCCTGGAAGCCATGCATCTTTGGAAACCGCTTGAAGGAAGGATCTCTGCAAGAAAACAAAAGACAACACTCGCTCTGCTTACTTTTTGACCGCTGTTGACCGGACCTCTCGCTTTTCGGACGTATCGTTTCGAGCTTCAGCCTCGCACTCGAGGTGATGCCTCTGCCGGGCTGCACCCTACTGCTCCCGTGCGCTCTGCTTCTACTCCCCTCGCTCTTGCACCTGCTCGCTCCTGCACCTGCTCACTCCTGCACCTGCTCACTCCTGCACCTGCTCACTCCTGCACCTGCTCGCTCCATGCAAGGCATGGTGCTGCACCGCCATCTCGTTGCTCGGTTTCGCATGTTTCTCAGCGTCACTTTCTCTGCTCGCTCGTCGTGCCGCCACACTCTCTAATGGACACAGTCGCTTGTCTGCCTGCCTCTCGGTGTGACGGACAATACGCTTGCTGCTGCGATACACGGCACCCACCACGCTCGCACCGGTCTGGAAAGGACAGTTTTACTGACACGCCGTGCGTGGGAATGCGATGTAGAAATACAAGGAGAGACTGGGTACCACGGTCGATGAAGGGATGGGGTGGGAAATCTGGCTCAGGCGGTGGGATTGGCGGTGACGAGGAGCTCGACGTGTCCCGTTCGGCGCGCGCCCTCAAAGGCCATCTGAACATCGTCGTCGTCGGACATGAGCACGCTGTCGCCGTCCTCGTCGATGTAGCGCATGCGCAGCGGCAGCTCGATCGGCCTGCCCGAGCATACGCGCACCTTCTTGGCCACTTTGTCGGCCAGCGCGCCAAAGCCGATGGTGGTGAGCACGACCACGACAAACTTGTCGTCGCCAAAGTTGACGATGAGCTTGACCGCGTTCGAGTTGGACGTGGTCATGGGCGGTGCTGATGCGGGTGGGGCGGATGGTGCCGCCGCCGCCGCACGCGCGCCGTTGGCCGACAGATTGCTCGTGCGCAGCATGGCCGACGACGTGCTGGAGCCGGTCGAGTTGGTCACGTTGACGGGCGACGATGCGGCCGTCGACGACTGCGGCCTCGAACCCGACTGGCCGGACTCGGACGTTGCGATCGACGAGCTCGAGAATCGCTTGTCCACACCGCTCGCGGTCGCCGGCACTGCGGTGGGCGTAGCACTCGCACCGGCGACAGGCGCACCGCTGCCGCCGAGCGATGCCGAGCTGGCGTTGGCGCTCTTGAGGTGATCGGCCAGGCCGGCGCCGTACGGCACCTTGGGCATGGGCGGTGGCGGGCCCTGCATGTGCGGCGGCAGCGCGTACATCTGCGGATTCGATGCGGATCTCGAGCGGCTGTGCGCCGCGCCCGAGTCGGAGGTGGTGCGCGACATGTTGGACGCCACCGAGTCGCCGCGCGGCCTGCCGTACTTGAAGTCGCTCGACGCCGAGTCCGACGAGCCGTCGAGGTACTCTACCGCGCCGCCGTCGACGCCGGCCGCGCGCGGCGTGCGCGCATAGCCGGCCTGGACGCCGTTGGCCTGGCGCAGCTGCCGCGACGAGCTCGCCTTGCGCAGCGCGTGCTGGTGCTGATCGGCGCCCGACGAGTAGCTCAGGCCGCGCGGCATGGGCGGCGGCACGGCGGGCGAGTGCGACCTCCACTGTGCCATGACGCTCGAGTCCTGGTCCTCGGTGCGTGCGCGCGGCCGGAGGTCGGTCGAAGAGGCGAGCGAGTTCTGGCGCTCTCTCGCCTCGGAGCCGGTCTGCGAGTAGCGCCCTTGCGCGGGCGTTGCGCGGCCCGAGTTCGACTCGTAGTAGCTCTGCTGACCCTCGGAATCCTCGTCGTCGTATCTATACGAGCTCGCCTGGCTCTGCGTGCGCGAGAGCCCCGAGGGCGGCAAGGCGGAAAAGGGATTGACGGGCGCCATCTCGGAGAGCGGCGTCTGTGGGAAGTGGGAGGTGGTCTGGATGATGCGTCTGCCGAGCGCGCCGGCGCCGGCCATGTTGATGCTCTGCTGCTGCTGCTGCGAGTAGTGCTGTGCGGCGGCCTGCTGGCGGCGCATGTTGACCTCGTCGATGAGCTTGTTGATGGCGGTCTGCCACAGCTTGAGCTGCTCCTCGTTCTTGCACTTGAGCGCAAACGACTCGTGGTCGACGTCGCCGCGCCACCACACCTGCAGCGCATGCTGGCCACTCGGCGCGCCGAGGATGCTGCTCATCTTGGAGTTGGCAAAGGCACCGGTGACGTTGTTGATGAAGATGCGACCTTTGAGCTGGAGCGTCGTCTTGGCCTTCTTGCCACCTGCTGCGGCTCCAGCGCCGGCGGTGCCACCCTTCTGTTTGAGGAGCGAGTTGTTCTTTGCACCCTTCTTCTGTGCGGCGGGTGCGATCTCCTTGCAGCAGAGCAGGATCTTTTCAAAGAGATAGACGTGGTACTCGCGCTCGGTGTCGCTCTTTGCGACCAAGAACACGTCCGAGAGCAGGAGGAGGCCAAAGGTCTTGATATTGTGGCCCTTCCAGTCTTCGACTCGCCATTCGAGCTCCTTGACGAGCTGTGCATTCTCCTGGAGGCGGCTGGTCTCGTTGACCTTGTCGGTGATCCTGCGCATGACCTCGAGGCCGTCCTGGAGCTCCTGGTAGCGCGGAGCGTCCTCCTGTGTCTTTTTGAGGAGCTGCTCGAGGAGGAGCGGGTACTTGCAGATGCGCTGCACGGGCTTGATCATGAAGGTGGGCAGCTCGTAGGCAGGATCGAGGTAGCAGCCGTGTGCGGCGGGCATGCCCTTGAGGCGGACGAGGTTGTGCGCTTCTTGGTTGATGAGGTCGAGGGCGAGGTTGTAATTCGCGCAAAAGGGTTCGTAGACGGCAAAGTCGTCCTCCATGGTCATGAAGACGTGGCCAAAATGCTGCTCGTCGGGCGGGCGACGCACGTTCTCCTCGACGCAGATGAGGAAGCGGCGCTGTACGTCGACGAGCTTGTTGAGGTTGCCAAAGAGGTTGTGGAGCGTGTCCGGGGGCAGGATGTCGTACTGAGCGAGGGCGCGTGCGTAGTTCTGGAGCACCTCGAGGTCCTGGACGTACTTGCGCTCTGTGGTGAGGAGCTCGCGGATGACCTTGGCGCGGTCGTCGGAGGGATGGTCGATGTCGTCGTTGTCCGACTTGCGGTTGGTCTCGATGAGGAGGCCGCGCTCCTGGAGGACGTCGAGGAGCCTGTTGATGGTGCGGACGACCTTGACAAAGCCGTTGGTGTCGTTGAGGTAGAGCTGGGAGACGGTGAAGATGTCGTCCGGGTCCCAACCGAGCTTCTCTTTGAGTGCGATGATGAACTTCATGACCTGTGCCTTGCAGGCGTTGGCGTTGGAGCGATTTGCGTCTGGGTTGACGGGGAGCTCTACGTCTGGATTCAAGGTGTTGAAGAGGGCGCAGAGGGGCGAACCGAGGCGGAAGCACTGCCAGAGCTGAGTGACGGGGTCGCTGCTGGACTTGCGTGTGGGAGCGGCATCGGGCGAGGTGGGGCTGCTGGCCGAGACGGTGGGCGAGAGTGGATCGGAGGGGGTGGAGGGGGAAGTGACGGAGGAGGCGCTCATTTCGTCGAGGTAGGCCTCGCCGAAGCCGGGGACGCAGTAGAGGCGGTCGCGGAGGTTGAGGCAGGCCTGGTAGAGGGAGGAGCCTGCGACGGCCTGCTTGTTGGCGATGGTGTTGGCGGCTGCGGGGGCGCCTGCCATGAGGGCAGCGCCGCCGGGCCCGATGAGGGAGGACCCGATGCCTCCATCTGCCGAAGAGCTCGCGACGGACGATGCGGCCGAGGCGTTTGTTCCCGGCAGGGGCGAGGGCGAGAGCGGCATGGAAGCGGCGGATATTGAGGAGGGGTCGAATGCGGGCGAGGAGGCGGAGGAGATGGACTGTTTGCGTACGGATCGGAACGCGAGTGATGCGGATGCGGCCATGGTGGCGGCGGCGCGACCGAGAGTCTATGCCGAATAGCGCGCGAGCGAGTGATGCGGGATGGCGTTCAGCCGCGACCGACTAAGGACACTCGGCTCGGATGAACGTGATGGATGCAGACTACGAGACGGGACCGAGGGACGAAGCGAGGACGGATGGACGAAGAAGGCACGTCCGAGAGTGCATAGGTCGATGCGAAGAGCGGGCGCGACGAGAGAGTTGGCAAGGCAGGCGTAGGACCAAGAAGCGGGAACCGGGGACGAGGGGAGCGTTGGTGGACGAAGAGCTTGCTAGTGCGACGGCATGGGGCGAAGCAGAACGGGCGTGCGTGTGTAGATGGGGGATTGGTGGTGGTGGTGGTGGTGGTGATGACGATGCGTCGAGGTCGCGTGCAGACCACGTCTGTAGTCGTCGAGAAGGTCAGGTCAAGACGGTGTCACGGCGATGCGAGTGATTTCGAGGAGAGAGAGGGGGGGGCTGATGGAAAATGGCAGCGTGATGCAAATCCGGCTTGGCTTGGGTTTGATGGAGCGGGCGGGCGGGCAGGGCGGGCGAGTGAGTGAGGGAGTGGTGTGCTGTTGGCGCGTGCCAAAAAGGGCGAGCCAAAGTGGGAGTGTGTGTGCGTGATGTGTGGGTTGGATTGGAGTGAGGCGACTGGGGACTGGTGCCGTGCCTGTGGCAGCGGATGGGGTGCGGTGCGGTGTGCAAATCGTGATTTAGACTGGCCTCAGCAGGCTCGCTGAACTGCGTGCGGCCAAGCGCCGATTGTCCGATTGGGGCCCGCATCCAGGCACTCCTAAATTGCTGTCGCCAGCCAGCCAGCGCCTCTCGGCCAGGGGTTGCAGAAGAGAAATGGCAAGGCGGGGTTGAGCGAGGCGCTGCTTCAGTCGCTGCTGCTCGTTGGTGCCCAAATGAGACACCCAACGCAGCCTCCAAACACCCGCCTTGGCTCGCCCTTGCATCTCGCTCCATCTCCCTCTTTCGACGCTTGCTCCTCTCCTGGATTGGGCATCGTTGGGCATTCTTCATACAACGCTGCAGCATGCAGGTGCTACCGTAACGGGGTCCAATTTTCATGGTTTCGCACATGAGCCCCCTCAAAAAAGGGCCGAGGGTACAAGGGGAGGTCCAAGCTGTTGCATGTGAGCGAGGTGCGGGCGCGGGCTGAGACCTTTGCAAGGGCGATCTCTCTCTTGACACACAGGTCGATTGGGGCGTCGCTTGACAGCCGGTGGGGGGGCTTGGCGGTGCAGACGCGCTTAGCGAGGCCAGGGGTGCACACCGGCTCTCTCTCTCACTCAGCAACCACGCGCGGAGCCTTGTTATTGGCTCGCGCTGCTCAGGGTTCACACCCTTTCCTCTCGCTCTCTGGCAACACGCGCGTGGATGAAGAAAGAAAACAAAACAACCTCTGGATCCCCTGAATTTCACGCGTCAAAAAGCCAAATGAGCACCGGAAATTGGGGTCAGAAAAAGTCTTTCCCGATCGACGCCGCGACGCCGGTTGGATCAGATGGATGCAAGATTGCCGCCTCTTTCCACCTCGAACCGCCTTCCCTGCAGTACTCAGTGAGCGCGCGGGTGCCGTCGGAAGACACTTCGGCTTTGAGCGAGCTTGAGCGAGCTCGGTCGATCTCGATGTCGTAAGCCAAACCGCCCTTCCAACGACGTGTGCGTGTGTGGGTGGCAGTGCGAAAACCAAACACCCCGATACTTCCACGCCAGCTGCCGTATAAGGCGACTGACGGCCTCCCGTCGGTACGACACCGCTGACAGTGCGTGCTAGCGTCCGTGTCACGCAGCGCATCAAACTTCGGCGTCCTTTTGGTGGCATACTGCACCGGGCGTACCGCAGCTCCGGTCGATCTCATGCAAGCCACACCACACTGTCGATCTTGCGTGCGCCGCGCTAAAATCTGCACTTAGCCCTCTCGCTTCAATTCGACTGCCTCACTCGCTTGGCAGCCATGCATCTTCGCTCGAACGATGGGCTCGCCAGACAGATCGCCGTTCCGATTCGAAATCAAGCTGCGAATGCCAAAATCTAAGAAGTGTGCGAGTACATCAGATAGCGCGACCTTTGCCTTTGGCCCGGCGTCGCGCTTGTGCCGAGTCCGATTCGGCGTCAACGCCGTCCACGCTGTCCCCCGCGTCGACCTTCGCTGCGCCCGAGCCCGCAGAGCTCTTGCCGGCACTACGGGCGCCATTCACGCCAGCACCGGACTGCGCAGCACGCGCTGCTTGAATCGCTGCCATGAGCCGTTGGTCATCCATCTGCGCCGCATCAACCTCCACTGCGCCATTGCTCGCGTTGGGCGGCGCCGCGGCGGCGGCAGCGTCGGGCTTGGGTGCCGAAAACTTGGCCTGCACCTCGCGGTAGTGCTGCATCTCCTGCTCGCTCACCGACGGCGTCAGCTCGCGCAGCGCCAGCTCAAAGTCGCGCCGGTTCACCCGCACCTCGATCTCCTCGGCACTCGCCATCTCCGCCAGATAGTACTGCGCCGTGAGCGGGTGCGGATGCGTCTTCTTGCCCGGCGTTGAGTTGATCGCCGCGATCCGCTCGTCCACCTCGCCCGCCTTGCGCGTCATGGCCTTGAGCATGGCGTCCGAACACAGCGCGTAGAAATCGGCGCCCGTCAGGTTGAACGGACACTGCTCGGCGATGCACCCCAGATCGCCCACATCGCCATCCAGCTTAAACTTGCGCGTCAGCGCCTGCAGGATGTTGAGCTGCGCCGCATGCGTCTCCGAAACAGACAGGTACAGCATCCGGTCAAACCGTCCGGGTCGTAGCAGCGCAGGGTCCAGCAGATCCGGTCGGTTCGTTGCGCCGATCACAAACACGTCCGTCCCCTCCGAAGAGCCCGCCATGCCGTCGAGCTCCGCCAGCAGCTGCGACACGATCCGGTCCATCACGCCACCGCTGTCGCCCTGGTTGCCTCGCTTCGGCGCCACCGAGTCCAGCTCGTCAAAGAAGATCACGCACGGCTTGGCGTCGCGCGCGCGCTGGAATACGCGCCGCACATTCGCCTCCGACTCGCCAATGTACATGTTGAGCAACTCCGGTCCCTTGACCGAGAAAAAGTTGAGCGAGCACGACGTAGCCACCGCCTTGGCCAGCAGCGTCTTGCCCGTCCCCGGCGGGCCGTACAGCAGGATACCCGAGCGCTTCTTGAGCCCGTCGCTGAACAGCTCCGGATGCTCGAGCGGCAGCTGGATCGTGTCGAGAATATCCGACTTGACCGACGCTAAGCCACCCACATCGTCCCACGTCACATTCGGGATTTTGGGCGCACCGATCGACTCCGAGTAGCTCGACCGCGCTTTGTTCAGCGCCGAGTCCACGTCGGCGCCCGTGATCGCCAGCCCGGCCAGCACAAGATCACGCTCCGACACGCCAGCCACGCTGGAAGGCAGCGCTTTGCGTACACGGTGCACCGACATGAGCCGCGATCGCGACGCCAAGTTCACAAGATCCGCCGCCACCAGCGCAGCCGTCTGCGTCGCCAGGTTCTTGAGATCCACGTCGGGGCCCAGCACCGTATCGGCGAGCGTGAGCTCGAGCATTGCGCGTCGCTCCGCCTCGTTGGGCGCATTGAAGCTCACCTCGTGCTTGAAGCAGCCCAGCACGCCCGACGGGCACTTGTCCGCATCGCTCGTCGTGCCGAACACCGCCACGGGCATGCCGTCTCCCGAGTCGACGTCCCACAGCTCCTCGAAGCACTTTTGCAACGCAGTTGCCAGCGGAGGCTCCTGCCCCGTCTCGAGGGCCTGGCTCTTGCGTGCGAGCGCCTCGATGTTGCGCAGCAGAAAGATGCATGGCGCGCACTCGGCCGCCTTCTGGAAGCGCGCTCGCAGGATGCCCTCGGTGCGCACGTCCGTGTCCGACACCACGTCAAAGCAGTCGAGCTCCACCAGCTGCACGCCGGCGGCCTTGGCAACCCAGCGTGCCACCGTGCGCTTGCCGCATCCACGCGCGCCCTTGAGCAGCACGCTCAGATGCAGCCCGAACCGCCCCGCTCCCGGCTGCAGCGTCGCGGATAGCAGCGATGACAGCCCTGCGTATGCACTCGACGCGCCCACCAACGGCGCCACCACCGCCGACACCTCCGTGGGCAGACTCGGCGTGTCGCACACGATGCCCAGCCAGCGATCGCAGTCGACGACGCGGCAGTGCTCGACGCCCGTCTGCACCATCTTGGTCACGTTGGGGTCGACGATGCAGCCGAGCTCGCCCGCCTGCGCCTGCAGTGCGAGCCCACGCACCGCCTCGTGCATCTGCTTGGCCGCAGCTGCGTCGGGCGCCACCAGCTCGGCGCGTACGTCGGTCACGCGAAAGTACACCGTCGCCGTCCTGGCCGCACTCGCCGCCGAGGGGAGACGCAGGTCGTGGATGTCGTCCGGAGCCGAGTCAGTGGTCGCGTCGGGATCCGCCTCGCGCACCACGAAGCGTGCCTTGCTCGCCTCGATCGCGACGGCAATGATGTCGCCGCTGCGGCAGATGCGGCGGCGATCCTCGAAGAACGTGCGCAGCGCCTCGAGGAAGAGACCCTGGTAGGCGCGGTCCACGCTGAGCGGGCCTGCCACGCGCGCAATCCGCAGCGACTCGGCGAAGGGTACTGCCACAGGGCACGTCCGCACCAGCGCAGATACATCGGGCTGCTGGTCCGACGGCCGCGATCCGAGCACGCGCAGCACCACGCTCGGCGCTGCGGTGCCAAACACATCGTCGCCAAGGATGTTTTGCGCCAGCACGGGCGACATCCACACGGCAGGCGATGCGTCGGTGGAGGGCAGGTCCTTGGACGCCAGCAGGCGCACGAGCCTTGTGCGCCCGCTGCTGCCTGGTGCACTCGCGGCGAGCCAGTCTCCGTTGAATGCGCCGAGCGCGGCCATGTCGCGCTCGGTCGCAAGCACGACGTTTTCCTCGTCGATGCTGTTGGCTGCGGCCGCAGATGCAGCGGCATCGGCCGACGAAGCGCTCGCGTGCCAGTGCGCAATGGCGGCCGCCAGTGCAGCTGGATCCTGGAGCTGGCGCAGCGCGCACCGCTTCACGCGGCTCGCCTGGGTGGTGCTTGTACGGCTTCGTGCGTTCGACGCATCGGGCGCGGGATCGATCGCGATGTCGAGGTTGGAGAAGTCCTGCAGCACCGTCTGTGCGAGGAAGCGCTCGTCGATCTCGAGGTCCTCATCGTCGCCGTCATCGTCCTGGAGCTCGCCGTCGCTGTGGCTCGCATCGTAGAGGCCGTTGGCGTCGCTGGCTGCTATCGAGTACGAGTCTTCGGAGACGCTTGAGAGCATGGAGGCTTCGAGAGGGTCGGCGTCGGCGGCTTCCGGGTGCATGGTGAGGAGCACCTCGGTTGCGTCGGCAGCAAAGACGCCCTGGAGCAGCGGCTCGAGCACGAGCACGCGGAGGGGCGTATCGTTGCCAGCGAGCTGAGCACGGATGAGCTGGCCCTGACGCAGGATGCGCCGGTCGAGTTGACGCACCAGCTCGTCCTGGTTGGCGATGGCTACATCGTAAGCCGCCGACGTCGTGGCCTGCAGATAGACTAGCGAGGCATCCAGTAGCGTGTGTAGCTCGATGCTTACTTGGCGCGGCTGCTGGGTGCGCGAGGGACGCGAAGATATGCCGAGCGCAGTGATCATGGCTCTGGAGGCGTGCAGCCACAGTCCGGGCGTGTCTTGGGAGCTCTTTACGGCATGGGCGGTGAGGGCAGCAACGCCAGAGAGCCGTGGACGGCGTCCCGAGGGCGGCCGCAAGCTCACCGTGAGGGTGCTTCCAGAGGCAGCCTTGGAGGACGATGCAGCTGAGGTCGAGGCAGTGGCATTGAGGACGTTCCACAGCGCCGGCGAGAGGGCGACGGCCTGGTCTGTCAGAGCAGCATCTTGCTCGTCGACCACGAGGTCGACGTCGAGCTGGCGCGTTGGCGAAGTTGGCACCGTCATTAGTGCAGGGTTGTCGCACGGTTGCTCGATCGCAATGATGGTAGGAAGGGAAGCAGGATAGTTGCGGGGTCCATGCGCTTCCGCTTTGGGGGATGGGGCGTGGTGGTGTCCAATCACGAAGCTCGAGTGGACAATCAGGGTCGGACGTGTGGAGAATGACAGGCTTAAAGCTCGCTCGCTTCCACCAATGGCGCGTGAACGGCGCCCATTCCAGACAGCGGCCGCTTTGACCAGCCGGGCCGGATTCGCGCTTCCCAACCGGCAATTTCGGTCGGCCTTTTTCTCGCTTGGCTTCTCCTTTCGGCCGGTTTATTGCTGCCATTACCTCTGGCACGTGACGGAGGAGCTCAGACCAGCAGAAATTGACAACTGCTGGGCGGCTGCATTGTTGCCTCTTTCAAGGGTCTCGAGCTGCAGCAGCGACTTCGCCTTTCTCTTCGACATCCGCAACCTCCGTGTGCTTTGTCTGTCTCATACTACGCGAGGCAGCAGCAGCAGCAGCAGCAAAGTTCAGCTTTAAGCGTTCGCCATGGCCAGCCTCGAGGACACAGACGATCTCTACGCCGACCTCTACGGCGCGGCCGAGGGAGGCGTCGGCGACGTCGTTGACCTCGGAAGCGAAGACAAGGACACCGCCAAAGTCGAGCAGGATCTCATCGGCTACGAGGACGACGACCAGAAGGATGTTGGTGGCGATAGCCGCGATGCCGGCAAGTCGGGCGACGAGGCTGCTGCCGCTCCTAGCACGTCGTCGTTCATTCCTCCGCCGTCGTCTGCACAGCAGCAGCAGCAACACGGCGGTGGAATGCAGATCAAGGGCAGCTTCATCCCGCCCCCCGAGTCGTCGTCGCAGGCGCACGGCGATGTCAGAGATCTGACACCTTCGAGCCGCAACGATGCATCCGCTTCGGCATATGACGCTGGCGCTGGCGGGTATGGAGGCCAGCAGGGCGCAGCCGACGCAAACCGCAACGGCAACCGCGAGTTGCCGCCTCACGAGATGCCAGAAGAGGGGTGAGTATCATGCCTCTGCCCCCTGCCGAACGCTCATTGCTTTTCTATTGCTCGTCAAATCTAGTCGTGCGATCGGCTTCGGCATCCCTGCCCGCTCTTGGACTATGGTTCTACAAAGCGGCTCGATCCACTTGACATCGACAGTCATTGACCTCTTGCACTCCTCTCCGTGTCGCCTTTCCCGCTCTCTTGTGCTGTTCACTAATCGTCACCGCTTTACATCGCATCGTGTTGTATCGCAACGCATCCTTCATCGCCATGATCCTTGTTGTCACCGTCACCGTCACCGTCACCGTCACTACCGTCATATGCACATCACCACCGTCGCTGATACCTTCACTGTCACCGTATTCGCATTCATCATCATCGCCGCTACTACCGTCATCTTCGTCGTCTTCGTCATCATCTGCATCATTACCGTCACCGTCGTCATTCGCTTCACGCACTTGATGTGGCTCCAACTTTGCACCTTGCACTGCACCAACACACACACACACGTTGCATTTGTGGAATGCTATTCTCGTTGGCACATGTGCATCGTCTCGCATCGCGCGCATGGGTGCTTGACTCTGAACAGCAAAATGTTTGTCGGCGGTCTCAACTGGGACACCACCGAAGGTAGCTATTGTGCATCGGGGGTCGTGTAATGTGCTGGCGAGGCGCGCGTGCGTTTGCTGACCCCGTATGCTCTTGTAGATTCGTTGCGACGCCACTTTTCGCAGTTTGGCGAGGTGGGCCACTGCACCGTGATGCGCGATGCCAACACCGGCCGCTCGCGCGGCTTTGCCTTTCTCAACTTTGTCGATCCCAAGGCGGTCAACACGGTCATGGTGCGCGAGCACTATCTCGACGGTAAAGTGGTAAGTGTCCAATCTGCACATTTCGCACACACATCTTCGCCTGACACCTTTTCTCTTCTGGTTGGTGGGGTAGATTGATCCGAAGCGGGCAATTCCGCGTCCTCAGCAGAGCCATCACGGGCTCGGTGGAGGGTTCGGTGCTGGACAGCCGGCTGCGAACCAGAAGCTGTTCGTTGGAGGGCTGCCGGCGAGTGTGACGCCGGAATCGTTCCGAACCTTCTTCGAACAGTTTGGTACACTGTCCGAATGCACCTGCATGATGGATCGCGAGACGGGCCGACCGCGCGGATTTGGCTTCCTCACGTATGCAGACGATGCATCGCTGGAGCGCATCCTATCCACAAACCCGATCCTGTTTGACGGCAAGGAGGTCGACGTCAAGCGCGCGCAGTCCAAGAACGATCCGCAGTCGCTCCAGCTGCGACGCCAACAGCGCTTCGACAACCCGGACGGCTCTATGGGAACCGGCATGGGCCCTGGTATGGGCGGCCGCATGCAGCAAGGCAACCGCTTCGCCACGGGCAGCAACAGCTACGGCGGTGGCAACATGGGCGGCAACGGATGGGGGATGAATCCGATGATGATGGGCATGATGGGTCAAAACGCAGCCGGGGGCTTCGATCCCAACGCCATGGCGCAGATGTACCAGAGCATGGGATGGAATCCGCAGATGGCATGGCAGCAGATGATGGCCAGCATGTCGCAGGGCGGTGCAGGTGGTGCGGGTGGGATGGACGTGAACGCCATGATGGGCGGTATGGGCGCAATGGGCGGCATGGGCAACATGAGTCCGCCACCCGCCAACTCGATGAGCCCCACGCTCGCCGCCGGTAGCGCGAATGGCGGCAATGGACGCGCGTCATCCAACGGACCCAGTGGACCGAACGGTGATGATCGTCACGATCGCAGCGACCGCGGCGGACAGCGTGGAGATAGCCACACGAGCGGCAACGGCGGCGGAGGCTCGCGCGCAGGCTTGCCGTCCAAGCCGGGCTACGACTCGCGCGACTCGCGCGAACGCTCTCCCGCACGCGGCGGTTCGCGCGACGACCGAAGCTACCGCCGCGAACGCAGCCCCTACCGCCGAGACGAGCGTCGCCAAGACAACGGCTACCGCAACCGCTACTGAAACTACCCCCCTTGCCTTCATGTACATCTTGACCGTCACTCTCAAAACATGCTTAATGCCCGCAATCCAAATTCATTGCTGTATTGCAAGAGGCAGCTTGGCTTACGTTGCGCAACGAGACTACTTGGCGTCGCCATTGGCGAGCTTGACGGCCTTGTCGAGCTGCTTCTCGATATCGAGGCCGATGAGCACATCGAGCGTACGCACGAACCACCAGCGTCCACACTCTGCCTCTTCCCCTTCGTCATGCGCCTCTTCGATGGGGAACCCCACGTGGTCGGCCACGCTCTTGGCGAGCACCTGTGCCGCATGTGCTGTGCCCTTCTTCAGGTCCCTGTCGTCCAAAAGGCCGAAGCGCGCAGCGGCGTCGAGTGCGCGCTGGTCTGCAAAGGGAAAGACCTGGTGCCACTGCACCTGCATCCGGCGCAAAAAGATGTCAACACCGCCTGGGCCTAGGCCGTTCACCTGTGCCGTGAGCACCTTCTTCACTTGCTCTGCTACAGCCTCTGCATCCTTGGCATCGCAATTCTCCAGCGCCTGGTCCAACACCGGCTTGAGCGTGTCTGCAGCATCCTTGCCCTTTCCTTCGCAGAGGGCGGTGATTCCTTCGGCGAGGCTTCCGAGCTGGGTGGCAGTTTTCTCCTTGTGCTGCGTGCGTGCCTCCCACAGCGCGGCTCGGCGACCTTCGTTGCCCGCTTCCAGCAGGTCCTTGGCGGAGCGGAAGAAGTAGGGCTCGTTGAGCAGCGTTTGGATCGCACGCAGGCCGAGCGTGTGCGAGATGGGCTTGCTCAGCAGCATGCCGCACAGCAGCGTCTGGAAGCCACTGAGATCCGAGTTCGGGTAGCCCAGTTCTCCACCGGCGCCCGCATCTTTGCGTGGGTTCGTGTAGGCCGCGGGCGGGTCACGTGCGGTGTCGCCGCCTTGGTCGGCGGTATCCTGCTCGCCTTTACCAGCAGGAATGTCGGGGTGGGCGAGCGACCAGGCGGTGTTGGAGTGCAGCCACGAGAGCGCATCGCCGTGCGCCTCGAGCTCCTCCTGCTGCTCATCCAGCACCGAGGTCTTGCTGCGCTTCGATGCCGGCTCGGAAGCAGATGCGCTGGGCTCAGACTTGGTTTCGGGACTGTTGCGCTTGGTACCCTGATCGGCGTCATTGCCATCGTCGTGCTGCTTTGCGCTGCGTGTAGAGACCATGTTGAAGTGATGGGCAGAGTGCAGAGGAGATATGTGTCGGAGTGATGGTGTGACACAAAGCCCTGCTTGAGAAGACGCCCCGTAGATGAATGTGCACTGACGGCGAGGATGGATCGAGCATGACGCCGGTGCCTTACTCATCGTGAGCTCGGCTGCGGGGGCGAAGCAGGCGCAGGTGACAGGCGGTCCGCTTGCATGCAGCTGTCAGCTTCGGCCACGCCGCAACGAGCATCGCGTGTGGAGGCGCGATGAAGCGACTGTTACATCATCTGTTGAAACACAGTGCGATGAGCCGTACAGCCTAACAGCGGAGAACCGGCGCGGCATGCACGGCAACGCAGCGTCGATCCTCGACCTGCAGATGAGACATGGACAGGGGCTTGCTGCCCAAACCGCGTCGAGAAATGCTCCGGTGCGGCAAAGCCAGCGTCGGCCCCTATCGGATGATGCCGACCACACGGATGCGCTCGAGCCCGAGGGTGGCTCGCTTGACAGCATGCAGCGGGTGGAGTCTCGACTGGACGCACGGGTAAGAAGACGGGCCAACGCAGCTGCACGACTGCCACCGCCATTGGCACGCAGCCATGCGGGGGAAGGCAACAGTCCAATAACGCTCGACGGAGCAAATAGAGCGAGGCGAGTCGAAAGCGTGGCGCAGGGTCGGCGAGGTCAGTCGGATGGTTTGGTAGAGTGCATGGTGAACCTGCAAGCTGCAGAACGCGCACCGCAGCCTCGCCTATCCACCACGCCTATCCGCACGCCAGATGTCACCAGTAACTTTAGCCTCTCGCTCCCGTCCCGACTCTGGGCTTCTTTTTCTTCCGACGCTTGGACCACCTCGCTTGACGCACACCTTCATATGCAGTACTCACATGGATGCAGAGTGGGCCTATCCACCTTTGTCCGTCGCAAGAATTGAGATCTCGGGACACGTCACATTTGGCTGGTTTCACACTGGCCAGCATCGACCCTTCCGGCTGGCGCGGGACCATGCTGCAGTCAGTCGGGAGAATAACTCAGCCCTGAGCGCGGCATGATGGGATCGACGAGTGCAGATGGGTTTGGGCAATGGTCGACGATGGTTGGTTGCGTTGGCCTCGTTGGCTGCGTTGGCTTGCTGAGCGAGACAAAATTCGGACGCTCAGGGGCTGGTGTGAGTCGGGAGCGCCTAGCCGCCAAAAAAAAAGAGGTTCGAGAGCCACGAGATCCAGCGGTGGGTGGCCCCTTTTTGGGCTCCTTTTTCTCCACAGCCACCACCGCGCTGGGCAGGCTGGGGAGTTGTGTGTTGATTTCTGCCGGAAAAAAAAAAGGACAGAGGGGCAGAGTCACGTAGCGTTGCATACACGCGCATCCACCCAGCTCAGCCTACACACGCGCGGCTAGGCAGTTAGCGAGTGTGGTAAATGCGGTCTTTTCCCGACAAAAAAGAGGCTTGAAGCTTGAGCCACGCAGGGTCACTCAAAGGGTCGTCGGGGCGGCGGCGCGGCGTGGCTCAACTCGACTCGGCTCGGCCGGTCAGCTCAGGCAAGGCAAGCCAGGCCAGGCCAGGCCAGGGCAGGGCAGGGCAGGGCAGGGCAGGGCAGGGCAGGGCAGCGCGCGGTAGACCAACACTTGGCAAAATCCACACACCCGGACAGTCCAGCCCGACCCAGTGTTCAGCCCACACACAGACTCAACTCGAGAGAGCCAAAGCAAGGCCGCCTTTGCTTTTTGTATGCTCGGCCCTGCTTAGCCTCGTTGTCATCGTCCCTCGATTGCCCCTCCCATCTCCCATTCTCCTCTGTTCGCCATATTCACCATTCGCATCGCATCTCTCTTCTCGTCGCACGCGCATCTTGCCATCCTCGCATCGATACCCAGCCGTAAGGCCCTCGCAACGCAACGCAACGCAACACAACGCAACACGACACAACACAACGCATCCTAGCAAAGCCACCACGCTTCAGCTACTGCCCTCCATTCCTTGGCGCATTGTGACCGGCCAATCTATTCGCATTCGCCTCTGAGAACAGTAACATCCATCTCGCGCGCAGTCTCGCAAAGGGTCACAGCCCAGACTCGCCATGAGCATAACGCCTTCCACCTTGACCCTCCACTCTACGCCCTAATCACATACAAGGCGCACCGCTCCAGCCTGGGTTCCCTCCGACAAGCCGGTACAGCCTCCTTCAGGCTGGCCGCAAGCTTCGTCCGCCACCATGGACTCCATTCCTAGAAGCAACTCCTCCATCATCTCCTTTCCCACTCTCCCCGCTTCTCCCACAACGCCCTCGGCTCACCCACATCTGCCAACCTCCTCCACAGCGCAATGCCTCGACACATTCTCAGATCCGCGAGCCATGCCTCCGCCGGGCGTCACCGTCAGCACGCATCCCTCAAACAGCTTCGAAGACGCCCCGCACTCTGCCCAGCTGCAAAGGCATTCCATCGCATCCGACGACTCCTCGGCCGCGTCGTCCGCAGACTACTTTGGCGCCAGCGTTCCCATCAGCAGACCCATCTCAGCCACCTCCCTCGCCTCGTCCCGTCCTTCCTCCGTCGTATCCAACGCTTCCTCCGGTAGCCATGTGCACGGACAGCTCACCTCCTGTGCCGACCTCCTCAGCCCCGGACTCGCATCCGCACTCGGCCTCATCCCCAGCCCCACCATGGCAGCTCAGCTCAGCTTCCCAGCATCTTCTCGCTCCTCCACAGACGCTGCCACCGCCCAACCCCCTCGCAGGAGGGTGAGAGCTCAGAGTGCACACACTGGCGCCTTGGCCAACAGGCGCCCTTCCCTGCCCACCGTCCCCACCCTCAACCCTCGCTTCAGCGTAGCTAGCGTCTCCAGCTTCGAGAGCCTCCCCGAGGACGAGATGGTGCATGGCTTCCTGTCGCCTAACCCTTCGCACTCGAAACCGCGCTCCAGCAACTACGATCGCATCCCGCGCATCCCTGCCAACGCCGTTCTACCCGTGGCGGCTCACTCGGCCTCCACCTCCTCGCTAGCCAGCTCCTCAGCCGCGTCCATCAGCGACAGTCCCAACTTGGCCGACGAGCCACCTTCCGATGCCCCTTCCTCGGCTCATGGCACAGCACCGAGCTCCGAAAGTCAATCCTCCACCATCTCGGCCGGATCCACCCGTCCCAGCGCTTTCCTCCGCCGAGCCGCCACCGCTCCACACCAGCCCACCGACTCATCCATAATGATGGCCCATCGTCATCGAAGCGCACGCGAGCTCCTCGAAACAGAGAGGTCCTTCGTAGCCAGCCTCACTCTTATCGACCAAGAGTACTACCAGCCGCTCATGGCAAGTCTCACAAAGAGCAAAGCCTCCGCTTCTTCCACCGCCCCGAACGCCAGCTCTTCATCCGCCACCGCCGCTTCGGCCGCCGCACCCATCCTCTCGCGCAAGTCGATCAGCGATATCTTCTCCAATTTCTACGACATCCTCCAACTCAGCAGAGAACTCTTGAGTCAGCTCGAAGAGCGATTCCAGGCAGCCAGCGGCCCTTCCGACTCCGCTGCTACCATCACTGGCGGCGCTCAGCCTGCCACATCCATGACCTGGAACGCCGCAACCGACTGCGTCGGCGACATCCTCGTCACGCTCGCTCCCTTCCTCAAGATGTACTCGCTCTTTGTCAAGAACTTCAGCAGCGCGCTCCAGCGCATCGAACACGAACAGAGGTCCAACGACGCCTTTGCTCGCTTCCTCAAAGACACCGACAACAGACGCGCCTCCAAGGAAAAGGTCACAACCACCTCCGGCAGCGTGCGCCACGCCTTCGGCTATGGCCTAGGCTTCCAGGCGCATCTGCTCACCATCGTACAGAGGATCCCGCGCTATAAGTTGCTCGTCGACGACCTCGTCAAGTCGACGCCCGAGTCGCATCCGGACTGCGCCGACATCCGGCGTGCCAGCCGCATGATTGAGCAGGTCGCCTCGTACATCAACGAAAACGTGCGCCAGCACGAGATGGTGCTCACCATGCTCGGTCTCCAAAAGAGCCTGCAGGGCCTCACCGAGCCCCTCGTCGCTCCCGGCAGGTCGCTCATCAAGCGCGGCACTTTGATGAAAACCTGCCGCCGCAACATCCAACCGCGCGAGTTCTTCCTCTTCACCGACTGCCTCATCTATGCCAGCCCCATCTCCGGCAGCATCGAGTCGGCTTCGGCCGCATGGACCATGCTTGCCCAACGCGGCGGACTGTACGCCTCTGCCGCCGAGCATCAGCAGTCGCCGACGATGGGCTCGGTCTCGAGCTCGACCGCGTCCCCCATCGAATCCGTCCTCTCATCGCCCAGTCTCGCCGGTGCGCCCGGTGCGCGCGCGCGCCTGGGCTCGATGCCCGAGCCCTATACCCCCTTGGCGGGCGCCATCTTTTCGTTGGCAGGCCACCAGCTGCAGTTCCGAGCCAAATTTGGGCTACGCGACTGCACCATCGTGAGCGTCGAAGACAGCGCCAACGAAGGCCTGCGCCATCGCTTCGAGATTCGCACGCCGGACAAGTCGTTTGCCGTCTACGCAGAGAGCCAGGCCAGCAAAGAGGCCTGGGTCAACTGCATCCGAGAAGCACGTGCCGACCACATGTCGGCGCGCCGTACGCTCAAAGCCGAGGAAGACAGCATCGAGGCCAAGCGCGAGAGGAGGCGGTCGCTGTACAAGAGCGAAGCAGCAAAGGGCGCCAACCGCCGCCTGAGCACGCAGAGCCTCGGCGCGTATCTGGCCAGCACGAATCTCATCGGACAGGACAAGATCACATCCGTGTCGCCGGAGGAGCCGACCGAGACCGCTGCGCCGCGGTCGCTTTCGCGGGAGCGCGAGTCAGCGCCGAGGCGGATGCGCGTCGACTCGCTGCCCAACCTACTTATGCGACCGCCGTCGTTTCCGTCGTTCCCGACATCGGGCGCCAACCTGTCGCTGGCCAACTTGCTGGCGTCCAACACCTCGGCGGCGGCAGCAGCGCCGCTGCGCGTGCTCGAAGACTACAATGCACCTGTATGGGTGCCGGACAATCGCGCGGACAAGTGCTGCAACTGCCAGGAGGCGTTTGGCATGTGGCGTCGCAAGCACCACTGCCGGCTGTGCGGGCAGGTTGTGTGCTGGACATGTTCGCAGCGATCGTTTTTGATCCCGAGCTACCACGACGGCGAGCCAGACCGGCCGGCGCGGGCGTGCGACCGATGCTACGACAGCGTGTTTCCGCACGAGGCGGCCGAAGAGGGGGATGCAGCCGCAGACGCGTACACCGCGCCGGAAAGCGCCGAGATGTCGTCGGTGCCGAGCACAAGCACGGATGACAGCGTCGCAAATGCTCTGGGCGCGTACCGACTCACCTCGGACGTCGATACGGACGCAGAGGGGAGCTATTCGGACTCGCCCGTCACGCCGCCCGTGGGGCGCGACTCTCCGGCTGCGCATACGGACGTCGAGCTGCCTTCGGCTGCTATGGATGCGCCTGGCAAGTCGGCTTTGGCCAAGAAGGGCGGTGCTACGGTGCGGCCCAAGTCGCTGCGGTTCGAAGCGCTGCCTCCGGCTGAGATTTCGTTGGATGTGCGTGACGCGCCTGGAGGTGTGTCGCCCAGCACGCCATCGAGTCCGACCGAGACGATCCCGTCCGTCTCGAACGCCGCGACGCCGGTGGAGGCGCCTGTCAGACGAGGCAGTGCCAGCGCACACACGTCGCCGATGCGGAGTGGCCAGATGCCAGCGCTGCCGGCGCGTTCCAAGTCGCTGGCGGGTGCGCTGTCGTCGGCGTCTCCGCGCATGCTGTCGTCCGAGGCGCGACTCAACCGGGCGTCGGCGCTGGAAGCCCATCATCTGTTTACGAGCCACCGCACACCGCAGATCCAAGCGGCCACTTCGGGCTCGGGGACATTCCGACTGGTGACGCCGCGGCTGACGACACCCGAAGCGGAAGTGCCGCCGGGCATGGGCAAGAGGAACGGCTATGGCCCCAGCAGCATCATGGATGCAGGATACTTTGGCAGTGCGGCAGGTGCGATTCAGGAGGATGCCGAGGACCAAACTGCGGAGGAGGGAGCGGAGAGCACCGGCGCGAGTCCGGTCAAGTCGGAACCCTTCCGGCCGTGGATGATGCATGCAATGTCGCCTGCGGGCGGCGCGCATCTGCGGCCCGCCAAGAAGAGACCACTCAGTGCAGCCGCCAGGCTGAGCAGAGTGTACGGCCCGCTCCTAGCATCCAACGCCGGCGCAGCTGCGGCAGGAACGCAGAGTGCAGCCTCGGCCTCGACTGATTCGCTCAGTCTGGCCGGCGGCGAGCCGAACAAGATCTAACTTAGCTTTTTTATCGCAATCATACCCTTTTCTCACGTGCGCAGATGATCATTTTCAGTGCGATGTTCTATAGGATGCAACAGACTCGGGACACTTGATTCGCAGTTGGGGAACAGTAATAGAGAGAGATGAGCGAGTCTGGTCGATGTCGGAGCTGAGCTGCTCAGGAAGAAGCGAGCATCGACTCGTTCAGTTGGATGTCGGTAACTCCGAAGTCGTGTTTGAAAGACAGGGGAAAGATTGACAGGTGCGCAATCGATAACGTTTCGGCTCGAGGTGGGGGCATGACTCGGTCACAATGTGACCATTGTTCTCCCGACGTCCTAGTGACGATGCGACCCGGATATGCGACCGTCAGCCCACACAGCACGCACTCGAAAACTTCACTACGAGTTTTGTTGCGCCGTCTGCCGTATCTGCTGCCCCCACCTTACCCCTAGCGCCCTGACCCACTTTCACTTGGCTTCTCGCTCTGCCGGCCCCTGTGCTCCTGAGCGCCATGCTCCCACCTCTGCTCCGGCACGTTTCACCCACTTGTCATAACCCTTGTCCACCACCGCATCGCTTAGTCTCCCACGCGCTCTTGTCGGCGCCTTTATGACCGAGAAACAAACCCACATGCCTACCGATGAGGCCCACCGCACAGCCTGATGCTCATCTCAGGCCATCCCTCCCACCGCCAGCGAATCTCCCTTCTCCCCTAAATATGCCACGTTTCCCGCTCTCACTTCTTCTCTTCCTCCTCTGTCTCGACACCAGCCCTTCCCCCCCTTCTCCCCAACCTACTACCTCCTGCAACATCCTTGCGCTGCAGCTTTGCATCCCCGACCTGCCATGTGACCCTCAGCGACAGACATAGGCGCAAGGCACAGCGACAAGCTTAAGCTCAGATTCTCTACGACAATTAGGAAACATCAATGGTTAACAGCAGACGATAAGTAGAAATGAAGCGATCTTGTATTAGATAGGCTGGTGGTATCGACGTAAGATATGAATGGTATCTGGTGATGCAGCTGCACGTCAGGTTGCAACAATGCTACTTTAGTGGGCGCCGACGGCGGGGGCGGTGTAGGCGCCAGTGGTCGCGGGAGCGGCGTAGGCGTTGTTGGCGGGGGCAGCGTATCCAGAATTGGCAGCAGGGGTGGAGCCATGGGCCGAAGCAGGGGCGATGGGCTGCGCGGTGTTGGTGGCAGGCACCGTGTTGGCCGCAGGGTGAGCCGTCGCTGGGGTAGCGGCGGTCTGGGCAGCAGGGGTTCCGGTCACAGGAGCGCTACCATTGGCGGCGAGCGCCTCCTTGTGGCGGTGGCGCTCGCTCTCGCCGGCAGCCTTGTTGTGCTGGGCGGAAGCAAGGTGCTGCTCGGTGTTCTGCAGCTTGCCGCGGTGCTCGTTGAGCGCCTTGTTGGCGTTCTCAACCTTCATCTTCTTCTCCTCGAGAGTACGGACAGACTCGTTGTACTTCGCCTGCTGCTTCTCCAGCTTGGCCTGCAGCTTGTGTTCCTTCTTGATCGCCTTCTGGTGCTCTTTCTCGGCCTTGGCATGCGCCTTGAGAAGCTTGGCATCCTTCTTCTTGTCCTTCTCGAAGGACTTCTGGGCAGATTTGAGCTGCTTGTCATCGGCCTTAGCCTCCTTGGCCAGGACCTTCTCCTCCTTCTTAATCTGCTTGGCGTCCATGATGTTTGTGTTGGGTTGCTGTGTCTGGGTGAGAGTGATGCGAATTGGTGGGTGACAAAGCGTGTTCGAGCTGTCAGAGGTGGACAATTTATATAGGTTTTGTGGAGGTGCTGGGTGGAGAGGTCTTGGCAATGACGAATGGGACCGCATACGGGAGCATAGCTAGGCGAGACCAAGGGTGCTGGGCCGCCGACGGCTGTTGGTATGGATGCGGGAGCAATGACGTCATGACGTCATTGTTAGGCTGGAGCAAGGCCACGTCTTCTTTTTTTAGAGCTTTGTGCGCTGCGTCTCCAATTTAGAGCGCGACGGCAAGAAAAAGAGACAACCCAGCGTCACAGCGATGCGGCGCGCTCGTCACACTGAGCTGATTTGCAACGCCCTCTGCTCCCCGGTCGCCGTCCATGACGCGCACGCCTCGAGCTCTTCACACTAGCTGCGGCGTAAACATGCTGACACGGCACGGCATGACGCGAAGACACGGAAGCCACTGTGGTTTGACGTCTTTGGCTGTGTCGTGGCACGGTCGCGTGGTACCAAAAACAGCATCGAGGACATGGCGCTTCCATGATACTCTGTCTCCTTCGCCTCGCCCCAACGCTGTGACATAGGTCGAGGTTGTTGCCGGTACATCTTCGGCCGATGTCCAAAGTCCGTCCAGGTGCGGATACGAGTGACGTTGTTAGGCTGTGAGACTGCCAAAAACGGCAGCTTCCATGCTGGTCACAGCCACCGCCACTCGGGGTTCGAGCGAAAGAAGCGTCGAACGACGCCACATCGGCCAAGGAGCATGGCAAGGTCGACCCGATGACCGCCAGTAGACGCCGTCGCGGTGTCTCGCCAGCATCTCGTGGTCGAGAGTGGCAGATTCTACCGGGGTGGCGGCGACGCATCGCACAGAGTACCCTGGGCGACCCGACGTCTTGATGGTGACGGAAAAATCGAGAAGAGATTGTTAGGGCATCCTAGATAGACATCTAAGAAGACAGCGCCGGGTGTTGGTTGCAGCGCGGACGGCGCGTCGCGCGCGATTTGGCGCAATGCCTTGGGCCGACGTGCACTTTACACGACTCGCAGCGCGGCCGAGTTGGACTTCCAAAAAGCAAGGCGTCCATCATCCTCCTTCTCTCTTCACGCACGTACAACTTGACCATCACCTATCTCCTCCTCCGCCGCACACACCTACATCAACAGCCTACCCTCATCTCTGCACACACCATACGGCTCGCACTCGGACCCAGATCCATCGACTTCTCCTTCCCGCGCGCATACAAGCCACCAAATCCACACTAGATCTCGAGCCAGAACAAAGGGAGGACGAGACGAAGCCATGTCGATCGTGCATCTGCAGAGCGTCGAGATCCTCAACGCCGAGGCGCGCTTCGAGGATGCATACATCTTCAAGATCACCTTCGAGTGCATCTCGCCACTGCAAGACGACATCGAGTGGCGCCTCGTCTATGTCGGCTCGGCAGGCGACGAAAAGTACGACCAGGAACTCGACAATTGCATGGTCGGCCCAGTCCCAGTCGGTAAGTCCAACTTTGAACTCTACAATCCATCGAGATGACTGTGGAACTAACGTCGCTTCTCTAATCGCTGGCATGTAGGGGTGAATTCGTTCGAGTTTGAAGCAGCTGCACCTTCACCGTCCAAGATCCCGCCCGAGGACCTCTTGGGCGTCACGGTGATTCTGCTCACAGCGTCGTATCGCGACCAGGAGTTCATCCGCGTCGGATACTACGTCAACAATGCCTACGAGTCCGAGGAGCTGCGCGAAAATCCACCGGAAGTCGTCGACCTCACCAAAGTCCGACGCTCGGTGCTCGTCGCCAAACCGCGCGTAACGCGCTTCAACATCAAGTGGGACGATGCACCCACAGCACCATCCCAACCCGAACCAATGCCTGTACAGTAAAAGATCTTCCGCATGTCACCACTTTGCAACTCAGAAACGATATCCAACAACATGCACCAACACACGAATCCGTCAGAATGGCGTACAAATACAGCGCTCACGCCCGCGAGTGGGATTGCAGATGCGAAAGATAGAGGAGGGTATCGAAGTGGCTATCTGGACAGGCCTGTGCCGGCAAGCACGTCAGCCAAGGGCCACATCCGTTGCGGGCCCACGCGCGCGGCTTCGAGCGGGGTAGAAGCGAGTGCGAATCCAAAGCGCGCCGCTAGCGGGTCGGCATGCGTGCTGCGCGTCGAGAGGAAGCCCTGATCGGCCAGATAGTCGGTCAGTGCCGCTGCGCCGCTGAGCGAGTTAAAGTAGACTGCTTCCGCACGGCTCTGGAACGACGCCTCGAGCATGTATGCAAGGTGGCGGTGGATCAGCGCCGTATGCAGGCCCCACGACGTAGCCAACGAGTGGAAGAGCTCGACGGCCTCGTCGGGCGTCTGGTCGTATCCCGAAAACAGCGCTGGGTTGGCGAGCAATCCACGCGCGCTCATCGCGCCGCGGCATCCCGTATGGCTGCGGTACTTGATCGCATCGTCGAGCGTCCACACATCGCCGTTCGCCACACAGGGCACCAAGCCTCCACTGCCGCCATCAGCGAACTGGGCGGCTGCTCCGCCGCGCGAGCCCCGCGCGGTGCGGAATCCACACGCATTGGCCGACTCGACGGCAAACTTGATCGCGTCCAGATCCACCGGATGCCCCGCAGACGACTGCCAGCGCGTGCGCCCGTGGATCTGCAGCACCGACGCTCCCGCATGCAGCGCATTACGAACCAGCGCGTCGGTGAGACTCAGGTCCGGGTCAACGCGGATCTTGACACTCACGCAAAAGTCTTCGCCCATGCGGGCCTTGACGGCGCGCACCATGTCGCGCACCGTCTCCGGCTGGCGCAGCAGGTACGATCCCAGCTCCTCCTCGTATGCCCAGGGTTGCGGACATCCGCAGTTCAGATCGACACCGTCAACGAAGCGCCCGATGAGCTCCGAGGCGTCCGCGAATGCGCCCGGCTCGCTCGAGGCAAATTGCGCCACGAGCGCGCCGCGTACCCGCATACTCTGCTTGCCTTGTCTCGCCCGCCGCGCCGCTTGCTCCCTCTCGGCCTCCCCGCTCGTCTCGTCTTGTGCGTCCGGCGTGGTGTCGCTGGCCTTGGCGCTGGCAGCAGCAAGTCGGCGCTGTGCTGACTCCGAACCTTCGGCAATGCCGGGGAGGAGCGAAAAGGTGCCGCGCTCGTACTCGTTGGTGGAGAACTCCGAGTTGCGCGCGGCCTCGGTGCGGCTGAACTCGCGCGCGAGGATCATGGGTGTGGTGGTAATGTGCGTTTCGTAACGCGACACGAGTGCACGAAAGGCGAGCTTCGAGTAGCGCACCATGGGCGCACACACGTTGAGGCCGTGGAAGGCATCGAGCAGCAGGTGCGGCGGAAGCTGCAGCGCCTCCGCATCGTAGCTCGGGTAGTCCTCGTCCGAAACGGCCGTGTGGATGCTCCCGTTGATTCCGGGCATGCTCGTGTTGGCTGTGGGCGCCTTGTTCACCCCAGCCGCAGTACCTTTGATGGGTTGCCAATTGTGAAGAGCGGAAGCTTCGTATCGAATGAGAAGAAGTGGCGGCGTGCAAAAAATCTGGAGTCGACCACCTCCGAGTGCCGAAGCCCCAAGTTTCGCGCTCTAACATTCCAAAAAGCTGGTGAGACATGCGGCGTAACATTGTCGAACGCGGCCCACGGACATCATTGAGCGTCGAAGCAAGATATCTCCGAGGTTGTGGGGCGTGCGCTTGTTGCGGCAAGGTCCCGCCCAAGATGCTTTCTTGCCGCCACTGCCGTCTTGCTCGTTCCCGGGTCCCGCTCAGCTCCGATGGCTGCCGTCAAGGCTGCGAGGATCGGTTCCCACCACACCCATTTCCACCGTGCGCGCGCCGACGAGCATAAAGTGCAGTCTAGACTGCAACGTTGCTCGGTCGATCTCTCGGTACCAGTGGGAAGCGTATCCAAGTCAATCCATTGCAGTGAGAACGGGGACATCGGGACGGCGACGCCATCGTTGTTCGCTCTCGGGCAGGATCGCTGCCACGCTAACGTGTGCGGGACAGCTCGCTTAGACGCCACGTGGGGAGGAGGTGTTGAGCAACCTCGACCCAACGGAATGTCAACGTCGCTAGGGGGATTTATGCGCTGGATGCAACATGCCAGAAGAGTCGGACCGACTCAGACTAGTTCGGGGCGAGGGTGGTGTGACCCTCCCCACAGCGGGGTTTCAATGGTAGATGGGCGAGATGCCATGCGCCCGGGACTCGGTACCGCGGATAAGTCTGCGGAATGGCAGAAGGCATTGAAAGATAGAGTGCATACCCTGGCAAGCGCGTCCCGTCGCTTTCGACCAACAATGGATGCGTTGCCAGATTTGATGCGAGGTGCGGAGAGCGAGGGATTGACACTCAGCTCGATTCTAGACTTGCAGCCTCGCTTGGCCTCGGAGCAACGTCGACCATGACGATATCGCAGGGCTGTGCCCAGCGACGCTGTCAATGCGTTGGATGCGCTGGAGCACGTTCCGTAATCTGAGACGAGCTGCACAACCAAAAGCCACGCGAGACCCTGTCTGGGCAGATTCTGGATCAGTACCAGCTCACGAGACGTCGCTCGCGAACGGCTAGCCATCGTTCGTTGGAAGGCTCTGAGGCGCGACTGCGCCACACGAGATTTGTGACTAGAGTAGCCACCTTTAAGCTCGCATGCATGTCGCTCTTGGCACTACTTGAGCGCAACAGGTGCCCACCGAGCGTTGCTGGGTGCGTGCGTTCCCACGAGCAGGTCGACAGCTGCTACTGTATTGTTGCGAAGCTGCGGGCGGCCGAGGGAGAGTCTCGAGTCATTGCTGCTACAGTATCGGTCAAATTCGAGCTCAGCCCTGAACCCCGCTGGCAGCCTTACTATTGACAGTCGCATGATCCCTGTCTTGGGGGTACGCTCAGCCACGTCTGTTGAGGCAAAGTCGGAAGCAGTCCGATAAATGCCTTTCGCGCCTCGGAAAGGGGCAGGGGAAAAAGGGAAAAAAGGGAAAAAAGGGAAAAAAGGGAAAAAAGAGGGTGGCTGGCGAAAAGGGGAAACGCGCCTGTGTTACGGCGGAGCAATCTGAAAGAGGAGCGATGCGGTCTAGACCCGAGTCGATCATCATTCCTGCGCATCTCGAGGTCGTCAATGTAGCCCTCTTTGTGGTCGTGCGCGATGCATGCGATGGCGCTGCTCTCCAGCATGCAAAGATCGTTCGGCGCATGACCACGTTCTTCGAGATGGCTCATGCATCATGCCGCGAGGGCCAAATTGAGCCAAACATGCGCGCTTTCGGAGAGCTGGGAAGCCCTCGGTGTGCAAGATGCATGCATGCTGGTCCTGCTTCGGTGCGCAGAGGCTCGGAAAACGGACTGAGGTAGCGTTCGGAGTCTCGATGCTACCACGTATGGACTTCGATTTCGAAGCTCCGCCCCTTGCCTCGCTGGGAGTCCCGGACTCCCTCGCGGAATCCGGCCGCTTCCACGAGGAGATGTTCGAGGTTTTGGTGTCCATTCGTAAGCTGTCGATTTCCACTCGCTCTCGTCAGCGATGAACCAGCATGTCTGCGGAGCTGAACGCGCGTCCTGCGGTGGGACTGGGCGGGGTCCAGAAGCGCATAGTCGGAGCTGCAGCGCTGCCAAATCATGCGTGCCTGAGCCAGGGTGCGCTCTTGGATCGGAAGGCAATGCGAGCCTTAGGAAACGCACCTGGCCTTTGCGTGACGGACTGGACAAGCCAGGCGCAACGCTCGCTTCAGATAAATAATCGACATCTGGCAGACCGTCTCAATCGCTGCCCGGGTCGGCCATGGAGGCCAAAAAGGCAACGTGCCAAATGCTGTTGCATCTTCCAGCATTCGCGAGGCCGCGGCTGAGCAAAGCTAGGATACCGTGGATGCTGACAATGATGCAAGGGCGCCACGCAGTCCATAGCGGAGGACCTTCTTTTCATGCGGGGTGCGATCGTGTCTAATTGACTAGCATCTGAATCGGGTTGCCAACCTGGCGACGCTGAAATGAGGAGACGAGTGGAGAAGTCATGCCCAGGTTTCAAGATCTTTCGATGTTGAAGGATGTCGTGCTCCGAGCAATGACCGAGAGGCGAAGAGACAAGCTCCGCTTTTTCGCACCAGCAAAGGAACGTGAGAGGCCGCGGAATGCGATGCTGCACGTCCAAAGGTCGATGAAGGGTGAGATGGCGCTTTCAGAATCGCTGTGGATGCCAATCTGGGGGGCGAGCCATCTGCCCCTCTGCCTCACGCGTGCCATCATCAGCTGTCGTGCGCACGCGGTTCGGCTACGCTGCAAAGCTTTGACAAGTCGGCTCGGCTCGCGTGCAAGCGACTGCCCAAATTTGGTCCTTTTTTTGGGCGAGAAAAGATTCTGATCAGTGCGTATCGATGCCGAATCTGGCAGCGTAGAGCGACTGCATTGTTTGCTGTCGGATCCCATCCGATTTGACGACCGTTCAAGGAATCACTCTCTGGGAGATTCTACGCGAGGATCTCGTGTGGGAACCAAAGGCTCAGAGTGTCGCCTGGTCTCGTGCCACACGCTGCATCAAGCCTGCTCTGACAAAGCGGGGATGCCAAGAACCGGGATCGGAACGCTTCGGGGGGCCTCATTTGGTGCAGCTGGCCCGACTCGGATCTTCTTTTGTCGGCAGGCAGCGACGGTCCAGCGCGATTCGCCGAAACGTTGGCCGACATCTCGACCAGCGCCATGGCGATCGACGATAAGTCCGTCTCCGCTGCAAGCGCCTCCTCCCTTGACTGCACTCAGCCAGCAGGGTCGACGTAGGGCTCATGGCAGAAATAGACTCTGGCAGGTTTCGGATAGCGCCCTGTGCAGTGGAGAGAGCAAGCCTCATTTCTGCTGCACGACAGGCTCGGCTAGCCATGCAGCGACGGATTGGGATTGGGATCGGATCAGATCAGGGCCCCTTTCATCACGCAAGCATGTCCATGTTACGCGCTTGCTGGCGACGCCAGCTGAGAGATCGCAGCGGGTATGCGACCCCGCTGCAGCCGCCAACGTACCCCGAGACTGCAGCGCTGCAGGGCTGCCATGCTTCGAGGCTGCAATGGGTCTTGGTCGGGTATGCCAAGAGGGGCTGCACCTGCAGGCCGCCGTGGCCGCACTGGCCGCCCTGTCACATTCTTAATTTTTCATGCTGTACCCTCGGATTGGTGCTCCAGGCACGGGGGCAGTCACGCAAAATTGAAATTCGCGTCAATCTGCTCGCTTGACCCCCTGCTCTTTGCTTTGGGCTCAGCTGGCTGCCAAGCTCGCCCAGTCCCAACTCCGCTCATGCTCAAGCGAGAGCGCGGGTCTGGACTCGTCTCGCGTCGGCGGCCTCCACGTCCACATGTGCATTTTCAGTGCAGGGCTTTCCGACCGACCATTGCGCAACGGATGCTGGTCATGGCAACCGCGCCTCGCTCCTCTCCAGCTCCAACAAGGCGAGCATCCACAGCGAGCTCCTGATCCTTACGACTGGTCTTTTGAGGCGAATCCTAGCCTGCTCCTGAATGTCGTGTGCCAGATCAGCCCACCTGCGCGAGCCTGGCGGGGTTCCATGCCACAGCCATTCCGCACACGGCTCGCAATTGCGCAAGTGAAGCCAGCCTTGCAGCGTACACTCCTTTCCTCCAACGACATTGGCATCGGCTCGCTTTCCCACGTTGTCTTGCAGAGCGCATCGCAGCGCACAAACGTGCTTTGCCATTTTCGCACACGGGGCATCGACGCCATCCACTGTTGCCGGGTCCCCGAATCCGTCGACGTTGCTTTTCCCATCAATGGCTGCCCGGCGGCCTTGTCAGACGACTAGTTCGGAGGGCACAGTGCAAACGGGCGGCGCTTGCCGGCGCTCAGCACGCCCAGGCGCTTGGGAGGAGGAAAAAAAAAAAAACAACCTCTGCAAAAAGGCTCGGCTCGCGAGCCAAAACGGATCGGAGCGGAAATGCACGCTTTCATGCCGCAGGCGAGGCGGTCGTGCCTTGAGACACACAAATCCACACTGCCGCTCACCACCTGGGGGGCGCGGCTGCGCTCGAGACATGCTTGACACTCCGCCATGCTGCACATGTCGAGCGCCCTGGCGAGATTCTTTCGCACTCAGCCATGCCCAGGATCCCACCCTGGGTCGTGCTCCTCGCTCAGCCCCCTCACGTCTTTGGCTCCGTCGCTGTGCGCCTGCGACAAGCGCCCTTGCCGAGCCTCCCCGCTTCGCCCCCTCAATCTTGGGTCTCCTGAACGATCCTCGTGGGCTATCTCTCTCTGCCATGTCTGCCTGCTCTCCGTGTTGTCTGCTTGTGATCCTCGCGTCAGCATAGAGATGTGTTTGGCTGTACGGCTGTCCGCCTGCTGTTGCTGAACCGGCGCACCCTGATTCGGCTCCACCTTTATTCTCCGTCGCTGTGCCTCTTGCCTTGCAATCAGCTCATCCCTAGCACGCTGGTTCGCAACTACTTAAGGGGCAGCTTCCCGAATCCTCCGGCATCCGTTTCGAACACGTCTCCCTCCCTTCGATCCACCATCCCCGTTTCCCTCCACTTGAACCTTGCTGGTCACCAGCCTACTCTGCTCTTCTCGCGCGTCTATCGATCCGGGTAGTCACCTGTATCACGCTCGCCGTCAACTCTGCTCTCATCGCCAATCGACTCATCGTACGCTGCTTCAGCACATCGCCGCGCTTTCCGAGCAACCATCTCGACACATCATGTCGTCGCTTCCAACTCACAATGGATGGCTGGGCGACACGTTCAGCTACGCCTACGACCACGCCCAGTTCGCCCCACGCGATGTGTATGGCGCTTCCACCTCCCATTCGCACCCGCACTCGCACTCGCAGCCGCCTCCACAATCGCGCAGCGTTTCGCGCCCGCGCGTCAACATGGCCTGCAAACACTGCCGCCAGAGGTGCGTATTTTTACCGGCGCGTCGCCACGGATGTATGCATTTTATACTGACGCAGATTGATATTTTTGGCGCGAACAGAAAGGTGCGATGCGACGGTCAAAAGCCCAAGTGCAGCCTGTGCACGCGTCTGAAGCGACCGTGCGACTACGTCAAGGTGACCGAGGAAGAAAACGCGGTGCTGCGCGACAAGAAGCGCAGGTCCAAGCAGCGCAAGACGGCCGAGCAGGAGGCGGCGCGCGCCAACCTCAACAGCCACGACGCGTTCCCCGCCTACCATCCGTACCGTGGCGTTCCGGCGGCCTCCCACGCCGGCAGCAGCTTTGACGCCGAGGTGCCGCGTTCCAACGAGCAGCGCATCGGCCTGCACGCTCCTCCTCTGCCTGCCGTCAGCACGGCAGGCTTTGCGACCACGCAGCCGTTTGCCTACGACACACGATACCCTTCGACGAGCACCGCTGCCAACGCGCTGTTTGACGTCGGTGCGGGCCTGACGGGCTCGAGACGCCAGTCGACGACGACGCTTATGGGTGCGCGCGCATACAGCCGCAAGCCGGACTATGCACGCGCTGGCGAGCCGAGGCCTCGGGCGTACGAGCCCGTGGTGGGCGCGCTGGCTGAGACCTCGTCGTTCGCCGGCGGACTCGGGCTGAGCATGATGCACGGCCAGACGGGCGGACCTGCATTCGACACCCACGACTACATGGCCGTCGCCTCGGCCCCTGCCGGATACGGCTCATTTCGCGCCTTTGCGAACGAAGCCAATGCAGCCGAGCGACTGGCGCCTCGCTACTCCGCCCCGTTTGGCGCCCAGCCTGACGCGGTCGCCAGCCCTTACACACCTCAGCCGGGCGAGCTTCGAGCCACCCCCGCCCCGATTGAATCCGCCGTGAGCGTCTCGCCCATGGCGGGCAGTCCGACGTTTGGCGTCGCCGTGCCGCCGCTCGAACGCGCTTCGTCCAGTGCGGGCTCGGGCGCGTCCGCTTCGCCTGCCAGTCACGGACCTGAAGCCACACCCCACCAGGAACTCGCCTCGCTCTGGGCCGATGCGCGTCCGCCCACCTACGGCCAGGACCACTTTCGCGGCGCCTACGACGCCAATCCCGTCTACGCCGACCACAACACGCACGCCGACTGGGCCGCTCACAAGAAGTGGGACCCTACCCTCACACTCTACGTCCACCCGGCCCTTTGAGCCCCAGCGCCATCTCGTCGCCTAGCCCTCACTTTTCAGAGCCTTGGTCCCCTCCTGCATATCGTCGTTTATCCACCTTGTATCGCATAGCATTGACTCTCTAGCAAAATACCCCCCGTTTCTGTTGCATTTTTGGATCAGTCGGTGAGCTGGATGAAGATCAAGATGCGTTGTGTTGAATGCGGTTGACGGATGCGATGTATGCGGTTGACTGATGAAAGTTTGAACTTTACAGGCGCCGTGCAGGAGGGTCATTTTCACGCTGCACGCGGCAGAGAGGACGGCCGAAGTGAGCGTGCAAATCTTGCTTCCCCAAAGGCTTCAAGCCGGCTCAAAGTGTCGCTGCAGCGGACGCAACTTTGGAAGGCACCCACGCTCTAGAACTTTAAGGGCTTCCTTTGCGGAGCACACAAGTGGTTCACTATTGAGCGCCTCTCTTCGACACATCAATCGAAGGATTGCAAAGGGAGGACGGGCCATTCGATCAACTGTGGAAAGTGCCAGCGATCATCGCTGCGGATGTGACGAGCACAAGCTCGAGCGCAACTTTGCCAAGAACGAGCGTGACTTTGTCAAGCACGAGCATAGCTTTGGAGCGCAGCAGGGGGAGCGTTGCAAGGAAGGTGGAGATAGAGTATCCGCACTTGAGACCTCATGAGTCTTTGCGGTTTTGGGAAGCGAGCTCTCGTTCCCCTTCACCACATGCTAGCACTGCTATTTGCACTGTGTACAGCTTCTCCGGATTGAACCGAACTGTGAAAGGAGCTCTTTCAGGCCTGATTGAGTTTGCTGCATTGGGCTTGTCCGTTTTGATCCGGTGTCAGGTGGATGTTGTCTTCTGCAAGGACGAGCGGGGTGGCTGGTAGTCCAGGTTTCTAGTGATCGCATGCCATGTGGGTTTCGGTGTATGCAGTCGTCCCGAACTCTCCACGCCACTTGCGCTCGACTCCGTTCGTAGGTCTCATCCATGCAAAAAGCCCCGCGACCCCCCACCGCCTCGTCTCAGCACGGGGTTCGTGTTTCAGGAACCTTCTTCTGCGGGGGATCGTCACAGTCGCCGTTGGGATGTCTTTCCCCCCCCTGAACGCCGTGAAGAAGGCTGAAGCGAACGCCGATCATGTGATGACGCTCGTCGTTTTGCGGAGGAGAAGGTCGAGGCGAATCGAAAAGCAGTCCCTTTTCTCACAGCGCCATCTTTTGCACCTACCTCGAGCCCCGCTGCAGATGCCGAGAGAACATCGCGTCCCCTCGAGGGCTCTACCGCGCGACTCTGAAGATCCCATCCCCCACACACGCGCTGAGTCGACACCGGTGCCATCCCAAGGCACACGGCCACAAGCTGTACATCCATGAAGACAACAGACCTCGCTCTAGAAAGTAGTCGGTTTGAAGCGGCAATGAGGTACTTCCGACACCCCTTAAGCGCCACTTCATCTGCGCCAAGCGCCTACTCTTGCAACTGTATCATCACCATCCCCTCAACAAGATTACTCCGCATCGCACAGTCCCAGAGTCCTCCCTGTTCGCATCTTCACACCAGACGTGGAGACAGATGACCACCTTCGCAAGGTGAGCATGCATGACGACTCGCCACCACGCGCTGTTCCGCAAGATTCTGTCACGCTATCCCCTCACGTTGGGTCGACCTCACACTTCAAACAAGCTCGCTACGTCCAGGCCACAAGTGTGTGTAGGATTGCGCATGCACGCTAAAAGGTCAAGCGTAGACAAACAAGACGATGCAAGATTCGTCGAACACGCTCACACGTGTGTGCGCGCGGACGAGTGCATCGCCCGCAAAGGCAGCGCGATGACAATTTTGGGGGACAAGATTTACTTGCCCTGGGGAGCATCCTTGAACGAGAGGCAGTGCTCCTCGCCCATGGCGGAGACGATGGTGACCATGAGGTCCTTGCCGTCGTCGAAGGCGGCCTGGATCTGCTCACCGAGCTCGCCGTCGGGGACACGGACGTCGTCCTTGGTGTCGCCGTCGTTGGTCATGAGGTTGAGGTAACCGTCGTCAATGTTGACGAGCTGGAACTCGTTACGGCTGACGTTGGGGACGTCCATGTTGTGGGTCGAGGGCGAGATGTCCTCGTACTTCTTCGAGGTGAAGATGTCGGTGGCGACAAGGTGGACCTTGGCGTGACCGTGCTTGCCGGTCTTCGAGGTGGACATGTCGATGATCTGTGTGGCGGTAGAGGATCAAGGTGGGGGGTGTCAGATGTCTTGTTCGAAGGAGTTCCTGAGCTTGGTGTCGATGCGGCGCTTGGCCAGCGCGAGCTCCGCTGCGAGCGGCAACGTCGATACGAAGCTGCGCCACAGGAAGAGCGTGAGGCAAGCGATGCATTCGACTATGGCTGAGCGCTGCTCGGCAACTGCTCAGACAAAGAATGACGAGCGCCATAGCCAAGCGGGGTCGAAGGGCGCGAGGAGACTTACCTTGCAAGGGCGGCCCTTGATGACGACGTGACCGTTCTTACGCAGAGCAGAGCACTGCATGGGGAAGGTCAGCGAGGAGCCGGCATCGGCGGACTCGAAGGTGGCGTTGTGCTGCTCGTCGTCGGAGGCGGACTGTGGGTGGGCGAAGATGGATGGAGATGACGAAAGACAGGTCAGTAACGGTTGCATGTGTGGCGGTGTTGATACTTCAGCACATCGCAGACAGCTTGCAGCACCTTTGAGCGTCTTATTCGCATGAAAGAGCGCAGATGTCGTGGCCAAAGCTAGGCTGATGGCGGGCAGAAGCGGGTTGCCTGTCGTGCCACGGCCGGGCAAGGCCACACGACATCTGTGCTCCAATGCCAAGGGCGTTCGGATACGCTGGTTGCAGGACGAGACGCCGAGGCGGCATTTGGATGCTGATGCTGATGGCGATGGCGATGGCGATGGCGATGGCGATGGCGCCCGTGTGCGCAACGTACCATTTTGACTGATTAATCTACGGGTGGTAGGTGGTGGTGCAGAAGGAGAAGTTGGTGATCGTGACCACAATGAGGCTGTCGAGCGCTCCCTCGTCTCTGCCCTGCCTCTGCCGCCTTTTGCTGTGCCAGCTGTGCCTTCTGGGGACAGCAGCAGCAGCGGCAGCACCAGCCAGGTGAAAAAAAAAGGACGCAGCTGGATTTCGCTCTTTTTTTTTGGCAGCGGGGCGAGTGTGCCTGTCCGTTGTCGGTTCCTTCGAGAAGATCTGCTCCGCCCGCGTTCGCTCGCTCATTTCGCACTTTGCTTCGCTAGCTGCCCTGTTTGCCCGTGGCCACACTGGCCATTCCATTCCAATCAATTTCAATTCAACTCTTTCCGCCTGCCTGCAGCCGCGAAAAGAAAAGAAAAGTTTTTCAAGTGCAGCCAGGCGCCCATTTGTATTCGGCTTTAGGCTGCGTGGAATTCGCCACTTTGGGTCAGCTCAAGTGGCAGTTCAACTCGACGCAAGTTGTGCAGCTGCAGCTGTGACCAATCGATCCGCTCTCGTCGTGGGAGAGGCGGGCCACGCCCTCCTCACCAGCCGAGTTCATTTAGCCAAAGCCACAGCACACTCGCTCTCACTTTCGGAGCTGTCCGACCCAGCCTCTGTCACAATCACACTGCTTCGACTATTGGGGAGTCAGCCATCGGCTCAATGATACCGTAGAGCGAGGCATTGCAACGCTATCGATCGTGTCACAGCGTGCTGAGCACAGTAACTGGTGGTGCCTGTGACTGACTGATTGGAGGTGCTCGGGCCAGCAGCGAGGGCGAGGCGATTTTAGAAACGAGGGGCTTGGCTTACGCGTCTATCGCACGAGACGGTGTCCCCCCTCGAAACTCGACTCGGCAGCCTGGGGGGCCAAAGGAAAAAACGTGACCTGCTCGCCATCGAACCATCATCCCGTGACCTGGTTGCGAATATTCACGACTCGGACGCCAACCCAACGCTCTACGCGACGCCGCACGCGAGATCGACACCAGCTCCACACCAAAGTCCAACACTTTGTCTCCGCACTTGCCTCGCCGCGTCCGCCTCCTCCTACATACTCCCGCTTCCGCTCGCTTGCGGCTTGCGTGCTTCGCCATCAGCGCTTCGGGGCTGGACCCACGGCACGCGTCTTTCGTGTCATCGCCGAGGTGCAGTCGTGTTCGTGTTGGCTCTGTTGATTGCAAGCACTTAGAGATCGAGTCGGATGCCAGTCATCCAGTACAACCAGGGCATGTCGGACGCGACAACATCATCAGCGCCTGCTCAGGAGCACCAGGCCGACGTGGCCACGGCGCACAATGGATCGGGCGAGCACGTCGACGAGACCGCGCAGCGCAGCGAGCCCAGCTCGGCGGCGGTAGCGGCAGCAGCGGCGGCTGCGCTTGATCCAAACGCTGACCCGGCGGAGCGCGACCACATCGAGCGCGACGTGTCCAACATCCTGGCAGGCCTGAATCAGGAGCAGCTGGCGTCGATCGTGGCGGCGGCACGCGCGTCCGAGGCCCGCAATGGCGACGCGGCGGACGGTGCTGCCTTTGGCGACGGTATCGCGCCCGGACTCGGTCAGGCAGCCAGCGCGCTCACCAGCATCGCGTCCGGTCTCAAACGCAGCGCGGCCAACGACAAGGCAGACGCCAAAGACCTCGGCGACGCACCGCCGCCGCCCGGCGTCGAGTATCCCGACCAGCTCGACGGCAAGGAGCTCGATGCCGACACGTCGGCGGCGATCGCAGCGGTCAAGTCCGCCACCGACTCGGCCACGGCTGCAGCCATTGCGAGCTTAGGCTCGCTCGCCGCAGCCTCGCACCTTCAGCAGCCGCAAGCTGGCCAAGCGCCGCCGCATCCAGGTGCCGGCGAAGCGGACGAGTCGATGGACTACGACTCTGCCGGAGGCTCAGCCTCACCCGCCCGCGGCCTCAAGCGACCGCGTGGACCCGAGCTGGATCGCCAGCGCAAAGACAACCACAAGGAGGTCGAGCGTCGTCGCCGCAGCGCGATCAACGACGGCATCACGCAGCTCTCGATGATCGTGCCTGGGTGCGAGGAGAAAAACACCAACAAGGGCGCCATCATCCACGCCGCCGCGCGCTACATCCAGGACCTCAAACACAACGAGGCCAGCAACATCGAAAAGTGGACGCTCGAAAAGCTGCTCATGGATCAAGCCATGGGCGACCTCACTGCGCAGCTCGACGACGCACGCGCCCAGATCGACCGCCTCAGAGCCGAGCTCGACAACCGATACTCGCATCAAATCCCACCAGACCACCACAAGTCATGAACCCCCAGATCTCATCACCATCGTGCCGCCCTCGTTTCCCTTCCCCCCCGGTCTCTTTCCGTCGCGGTTTCCCGAATGTATTGTATTCTAGCAAAGTGCGCGACCTTCAGCCGAGGCGCTCTTCGAAACGCATGTATACCTGTTCTTTTGTTTCAAATCGCGGTGGCTTTACCATCGGAGGGCGAGGTTCTTGTTGCGCACCATGGGGCGGGTGAGTGCGATACCGACCGAGAGGATGGCGATGGTGAGCAGCAGCTGGGGCTTGTTGAACGAGCTCTGGAGGATGTCGAATTGGCCCGAGGGGCTGACGCGCGTGGCGAACGAGTCGAGCCCATACGCGTACACGGTGGCGGTGCTTTCGAGCAGTGCCGGCCCCGTAGCAATCGCCTGGATGCCTGCAGCGGGAAAGATGTGGTTAATGATCCACTTTGGATCTTCCGGGATCATGGGCGCGTACGGGATGTTGTACTCCTCGGCCTCGGTCTTGCTCGGCTTTCCGATCGGTCGGCGCGGATCCAACAGCCGACGCGGAATCGACACAATCGACTCCTGATTCGTCGCGACCAGCAGATTCTTGAGCGCAATTCCGAACTTGGTCGTCGTAGTCGCAAGCGCCTGGACGCTGCCGCCACTGTATAGGAACGACTGCACATACGCCAGCGGGAGCACACCCTTACCCTGCGCACTAGTGTCGCCGGTAAAGCTGCTAAAGTTGCCCGTGAGTCCGCTCCACGATGCCGCGATCGAACGCTTCTGCTCCGCCGTAGGCGCATCGGGCTGCTCGTACAGCTCGACCGTAACGATGCGCGTCGCCATACCCTCGTCCGCATTGCGCACGGCGTAGGTGGCCGTCACCCAGTTCTCCACCATATGCGCGCGCACAGGCTGCGCCGTATCCACCTCATCCAGCTGCAGCTCGTACAGCATGCTGCCCGTGACGGTGTCGAGGAGGTAGAGATGCGCCTGGTTGCTCGCGCGTGCCGCCGTGACGACGAGCTGCGCGTGCGGGTTGAGGTACTTGTACAGCGTTGAGCGGTCGCCGAGCACGCGTCCGAACGACGCAATCGCATCCTTGCTCGGCGCCTGCACCACCTGCACCACCTCCTCGCCCGCAGGCACACTCCACGTCCACACCTGCTTGGACTTGTGCACGCTGCTCACGCCCTGCTCGACCGCATACCCGACAAAGTTGACCGACGAACCCGCCGCAGCAGCCGGCTCTTGCACCGCAAAGTAGTAGCGGCCCGACAGCGGCTCGAAGCGCTCTGCAACGGCGAGCGTGTCCGGGTAGAGATAGAGGTGGTTGTTTTGGTCGACCAGCCCGAGCGACTGCTGCCTCTCGACCGGGTCCTCGACCGCCTGAGGAAGCAGGAACGCGTCGCGGCACTTGCCCACAAACACGTTCTGGCCCGACGACGCATCGTTGAGGAACTCGCCTGTGAGCGGGTTGAGCTCGAACACGCGCGTGCTGTGCAGCCCGGGCTGGAGCTCGACCTCTGCGACGATCGCGAGCAGCGGGCTCTTTCCGTCGGTCGACAGCTCGCGCACGGTCTGCATGAGCTTGATGCTGATGTGCGGCTCGTGCTCGCCTTCGCCGTCGCCGTATCCGACGAGCGACTTTTCCCACACGACCGTGTCCTTGGCGAGGGTATCGAGCGCATACACCTTGCCCTTGGCGGTGGCGACGACGACGAGCTTGCGGAAGCCGAACGGATCGCGGAAGAGGCTGGACGTGGTGTTGGCCGAGGCGACGCGCGGTGCCAGCGACGTGGGCTTCTGCTCCTGGTCGGCCCTCTTGCGTGCGGGCTTGTTGCCCTCCTTGACCATGGTCGTCGTCGCCGCTGCCGCCGAGCTCGCCGAGGCCGATTTGCTCAGACCGAGCTGCTCGAGGCTGCCGTACGATCCGGTGGCGAAGCGCGTGGCAAATGCCACGGTGTACTGCGGCAGGTCCTTGAGCGAGATGACGTGTCGGACGACGCGGCGGACAAAGCCCTCGTTGTCGAGACTGGCGGCGCCGCCGGGGATGTCGGTGAGCTTCTTCTCCGGGAGGTCGACAAAGGTGGCGTGGGTGGTCTGGGTGAGACCCTCCTCGACGATCCACTGGTGCTGGTCCTCGAGCAACATGCGTACGGAGCCGCTCGAGGTGACAAGCACGGTGCGCGTGGCGAGCTGGTACTGGCCGACCTGGCTCGCCTCGAAGGTGGCGGCGTGTACGTTGCCGTGTAGGTCGTGGTCCCATTGGAAGGAGAATCCGCTGACCTGGCCCTCGCCGCCGTTGTTGGCATCGGCCCAGAGGAAGTGGAAGTTGAGCAGATGTTGGGCGCGGGAGAAGAAGATGCGCTGGAGGTAGGCGCGTCCCTGTCGGTCATAAGTGCCGGCGTAGACGGCATCGTGCGCGTCCTCCTCGAACTCCCAGAAGCTGGCGAATTTGGCGTCGGCAGACACCTTGAGCACCTCGGCGAGGCCGTCGGAGCGGCGTGCGACGAAGAGGCCCTTGTTGGAAAGGCCTGGGTCAACGAGACCGGTGAAGGTGGACTCTGGGCGTTTGGGGTAGACGACCTGGGGCTGAGCGAAGCGCTTGCTCGGGGGGTCGAGCGGGGCGGCGCGGACGGTGCCGTCCTTGTTGAGCCAAGCGACCCACGAGCCTGGGTTGGCGGTAGGAGGCAGGTTGGGTAGCGTGTTCCAGGCGACGACGACGACATCAGCGGCGGAGCTGAGGCCCGAAGGGATGTCGTGGCTTGCGAGGAGCTGTCCGTTGTGTGCGGACAGCGTGGAGACGGAGAGGGAGCTGTATGTAGAGCCGGCGTTGCGTACGAGCGAGACGACGTGGATCTTGTCCTTGTTGGCAATCACGCGAATGAGAGAGCGGCGCGAAATGTCGTCTTCGGGCTGCCATTTCCACACCTCCTGCCCATAAGCACCGTCGAGTCTGCGGACGGTCTGGGCGTTGGAGATGACGACGACATCGGGCGGCCTCTCGGCTGTGGCGCCTTCGGTGAGGAAGGCAGCATCGGCGGCTGGGAAGCCGGGCACAGGCAGCAGGCCGTCGGCGATGCTGTGCAGCTTGGACTCCCAGATGAGATAGCCGGTGAATGCGTGGTAGATGCGCACGTTGGCGCCGCCGTTGCCCGAGACGGTGAGTGCGACCTCGCCGAACTGCTTGTGGAGCAGCACCTGGTCGTGCTTTTCAAGGATCTGGCGCCAGACGATGGCACCATTGCGCGGGTTGAGGGCGCCGACGGTGTTGGACTCGGTGGCGACAAAGATGGCGGTCTGAGCCTTGTCCTTGATGTCTGCGTCGGGCTTGATGATGCGGTGGAAGTGCGGGGCGAGGTACGGGGTGGCCGAGTCGTTGGATGCGAGCGGCACGCCGATGCGTGGGATGTGCCAGTCGATGATGCCCGCCTCGGTCTTGGAAAGGGCGGCGACGCTGTTGGCGCTGAGCAGGAGCGCGAGCAGCGTGGCAAGCAGGGCGGCCGTTGCCCAGCGGCCTAAGCTACGCCGCGCGGATGAGGACGTCGGAGTGTGCATCTTGAGGTCGGCGGCGACGTCGAGCAGCCGCGTTTTGCGATGGTGTCCGGTGACGAGCCTTTGATGAGGATGGGCTTGGGCTGGTGTTGAACTGCGCCGCTGGAAGCTTCTCGCCCGGCCGTGCGCACTGTAATCCTGCCAAACTAACACCGTCGCTCCACGCGCCTGCGTGCCTTTCTGATCAGTGCGTTGGAAGCAGCAGCCTGTCCAGGAGCGAGGCCGACGCGGAAATCCAACCAACGCACAGGCTCTGACTCTAGCGCCTATCGGCGTCGCTGAGCCAGAGCGAAAATCGGGCGATGCGCGCGGAGCCGAGCACGGACGCGAGAGGCTTTCCCCAGGACCCTGCACAAATCGGCGCGGCGCGTAGCTTAGCCCACTCGCGAGCCGAATCCATACAGACGGCAGGCACACACAGAGAGCGACTGCCAAGGCCGGCATCGCACTTTCGACGGGCCAACCGCCCAGAGTCTAGGAGCGCGCTCGGCTGAGTCGGCCATCTGCCTCATGACAGCGCAGATCGCGCGTTCACACGAGAGAGAGAGAGAGAGGACTAGCATCGGGATTCCCGCACTTCTGCTGCTGCTGCTGTCCGCACGGAGCGCTGGAAGCTGTGCGCAACCGGCCTCGGTCGAGCCTCGCTGTTGCTTCGCCCCGCCCCGCACTGCATCCCGCTTCGCATTATTGTCTCGTCGCTGTACAGTAGCTGGCCATCCGTCTGTCCTTCATCTCGTTCCCGCTGCGCCTACCACTTGCGGCTGCACCTTGACACACCACCAGCTGCATACGACAGCAGAACCCGAGCAGCGTCAAGGTTGTTGTCGTCTCGTCGCATTCAACGCGTGCATATCCTACGCGCTGTCAGCAGCTGCAATCCCACCATCGCTGTCGAAGCTGCATCGGCTGCATCCACTTCCACTTGCTCTGAATCGGCCCGGCAGCGACGCCGCTCTCCAGCCAGCCCCTCGATCGTCGGTGATTCCGCCGCACCTACGCTTGGCCTTCCCACTTCACAGCGGCGCAAGCATCCCGCTTCGGCCTGATCCGCATCCACCTGCACCGGTCCGCAACGAGTTCATTTTGGCCGGCGCAATCGATCACATCCGCGCTCGCTCGGTCGCGGCACATCCGCAGCTCAAGTCGATACACACGCGCTGCTGCTGCTGTAGTTGCTAGTGACATACGCATTCGCCTCCTCTGCCGACCCGCTGCCTCACCGCCAGTGCTTGCCAAACGGATCGGATCTCGTCCGAAGCGGTTCCCACGCTCATGCCCAAGGACGACTCCAAGGCGTTTCGCCACGAGGCGGGCGCCTCTGCTGGCAGCAACAACAACGACGACGACTCGAAAGATAAGCCCAAGAAGGTGCTCCGTGCCTGCGACGCCTGCCATCACCGCCGCGTCCGCTGCAATCACGAAAACCCCTGCGACAACTGCCTCCGTCTCAACATCAGCTGCACCTGGATCAAGGCTTCCAAGGGCAAGCAGGCATCCGGCAGACGCATCGATCTGCTGCGCAAGGGTCACAACCCTGCCGCCGCTACCGACCTCGTCCCGTCGCCACCGGGCGCGAGGCTCCCTGGCGAGCATGCCGCCATCACCAATCCCAGTCCATCCGCACCGCGCGCCATCCTGCCTCCGTCAGGGCACTCGCATCCGCATCCACATCCACATGCGCATTCGCCCCGCCACTATCCTCCGCCTCCCGCAGGTAGCGCCGCAATGAGCCCTCCCGGCGTCCCTCCCAGCGCCAACTCTCCGTCCCAAATGATGGGTGGCTCCAGCCTCTACTCTCGCGACGGTCCCTCTGGCTCTCGCAACTCGTATGGCGGATACGGCAGATTCGATGGCAGCTCAGCCGCTGGCCCCTCCGGTCCCGCCCAGCAGCCATCACCATCCTCCCACTGGTCGAGCCCCTCGGCACGCTCGCCAGCCCATCGCTATCCCTCGCACGGCTCCTATGGCCAGCCAGATTATCCGCCCTCGCATCTCGCAGCCTCGAATGCCTCTTCGAGCCATCATGCTCCCCACCAGCCCTATCATTCGCCGTCGCATTCCTATCCATCCCACCAGAGCTTCCAGAACCAACCTCCACCCCCACATCACCAACGCCAGTCATCGTCCGCCGCCGCCGGCGCTTCCGCATCAAATTCCAACTTTGGCTTTGCTCCCTCCGAGACCTTCTCAGAGGGTCTCGGCGGCTCTTTCTCCGAGCTTGCCCCGGATGTGGCTGCCAGCCTTCGCCTGCCGGACTTTGGCACCTCGCTCGCCGATTCCTATCTCAATCCGCAGGATGGCGGCGGCGAGCGCAGGCGCAACGTCTTGCTCGACATGAACTCGGGCGGCCTCCCTCACGACGGCAGCTCAGGCAGCGCCGGAAACGGCATGGGCGGAAATGCGAATGGATTCCATCAGCCCTACAATGCACACGGCAACGGCTCGTTCCAAGGACGCCAGACCTTCCTCGACGTGCTCGGCCAGAACAGCCAGATGCTCGGCGGACCCTCCTCGACGCCCGGCTCGGTCACCTACTCCGAAAGCGACGCCAACGAGGCTCATCCGCTCTCCGACTCGGTGCTCATCCCCAACATCGCCATCTTCTTTGAACGCCTCCAGTCCATCATGCCTGTCTTCACACGCGCCTGGGTGTTTGACAAGATCGACCGCGGCGAGCATCGCACCGACCCGCAGCTCGGCGCCATGCTCATCGCGCTCTCGGCGTTTGCGCTGTGCCAGCCCGTCGACTCGACCGATCCCGTGGACAGCTCGTCGCGCAAACGCAAGGTGCGCCGCCTGCTCGAGGAGTCGGTCAAGATGCGCAACAGCGCGCTGCTCGGCAGCCATCCGTCGCTCGAGGCCATCATGTGCTCCTTCTTCATCTTTGGCACGCTCTTTGGGCTGGGCGAGGAGAATGCGGCGTGGTTCCGGCTGCGCGAGGCGGTGACGCTCGGATACCTGCTGCGCATCCACGAGACGTCGTCGTACGAGAATCTGTGGACAAGGACGAACAGGAGCGCCGCCTGCGTGCGTACCTGCTGCTCGCCATCACGGAGCGCGCGTACGCGATCCAGTCCGGCTCGTCCATCACGTTCAGAGGCAATCCCAGGAAGGCGACCGACTCGATCCGCAGAAAGTTCGACGTGGCCCAGCTGCAAGACTTTCCCAACCTGCAGAGTCGGCTGTTTGACGTGGTCGACGAAAAGTTTGTCGACTGCTGGAACCGCAAGTGCCCTGGGCCCGGGTGCGACTATCTCGATGCGGAACGAGCGGTGCAGCTGCACAGGGCGATCAAGGAGAGCGACGAGGATGAGCAGAAGGAGAAGGAATCGTTCCACCGCGACCGCGCCAACACGGGGCCGATGCGCAGGGACACCACGCACGGCGAGCGTAGGCACCATCCATACGCCAGCCACATGGCGTCGGGCGCCAAAGCGGAGGATGCGCAGGGCGGTGGCGGTGGTGGTGGCTTGCACTCCAAGTCGGATTGGGACAAGAGCAAGGTGCAGAAGGCGGATGTCGAGGTGACGCGACAGTGGCTGCTGAATCGGTTGTGGATGACGTGTCGCTCGCACGGTCTGTTGACGGCGGATGCGGAGGAGGAGCCGTTGCGCATCGACTATGCCATCGACATTGCACGCGAGACGCTGCGCGTGTGCAACTCGCTCTCGTTGCGGTCTATGGAGGCGCACGGTATCGGCCTCACGCGCAAGCTCAACGACATTGCACAGACGCTCGTGATTGTGTGTCGCGACTATCCCGCGATTGCCATGTCGGTGCCGTTCGAGGGCGATCCGATCAAGACGGACCCTACGCTGTTTGGACCGTACTTTGGCCCGTCGCCACCCGACGCAAGCAGTGTTGGACAATACCAAAGCCCTGCGTCCAATTCGGCCATGGACGTGGCGACCGATCATCCATCCACGTCTTCAACTGCACCAACCCTCGGCGGTGTACCGCTCGACAAGGCCTTTTCGCCCAGCTACGCCATCGAGGCCATCTTGCACAAGTATCTCGACATCTTTAAGCGGTTCCGCGGAGGCGACCATCCGTACCTCCCACAGCTCGTCGAGGCCGTCAAGGAGCTCCCCAAGATGGCAGAACTCAGCTTCGACCGTTTCCTGCGCGAGATGGGGCTGTTCTAGGTCTATGCGCGCGAGAAAGAACGCGAGTGGTAGCAGTCAATCATATACACACTCAGCCAGCACGGAAGGCGGTTTGCGTTCGATGTGGTGTGTGAACAGACGGGACAACGTGTGCTTGATGTGAATGAGTAGAATACATGGATGTGCGGGTAAACGCGGATCAGATGGCGCATCTGTCGATGTGCGGATGCAATGCGGATCAGATCGCTAAGTTGGGGAACGTGGATCAGAGGTCGTTCCCCCGAGCACGAGGTACGGAATTGTGCGGGTACAATGCCGATCAGTGGACGCACGTGGGGGATACGGATCGAATGGTGCTTGTGGGGTATGCGAGCCAGATGGCGCGTGTATGCGTACGTTGCGGATCGATGACGCATGTGCGGATGCGATGCGGATGTGAGGGACCATGTGCGGGTGAATGCGGATGAGACGGCGCACATGCGGGATGCGGATCAAATGGCGCGCGGGGATGCAGATCAGATGGCGTCCTCGAGCACAAGACGCGGAACGACTTGCATGGCCATGAGCTCCTGCAGCATCAGCTTGGTGCCGTACGGAATGGTGAGCTGGACGACGTGCTTGCTGCTCGAGCAGTACGGGCAGAAGCCGTTGTAACCCATCAAACCACACCTCTGGCACGCATGTACCGTGAAGGCGTCGGAACTGATCATCAATCGCTCGAGCAACAGCTGCGTCGCGCCATAGCCGATGAGACAGTCTCGCTCCATCTCGCCGAGACGCAGACCACCGTCGCGCGAACGACCCTCGGTAGGCTGGCGCGTCAGGACCGCACGCGGACCGCGCGCTCGGGCGTGCATCTTGTCCTGCACCATGTGCTTCAGCCTCTGGTAGTAGATCGGACCAAAGTAGACGTAGGCCTCCAGAGGTTGACCCGTAATGCCAGAAGTAAGCGTTTCCTTCGCTGCATAGTTGTACCCGTTCTCGACCAACAACCTCGACATGTCTTCAACCTGAGAACCGCCAAACGCCGTGCCGTACTGGAGCGTACCCGTGACGACGCCCGCTTTGCCCGAAAGCAGCTCGATCATCTTGCCGACCGTCATGCGCGACGGGAATCCGTGCGGGTTCATGATGATGTCCGGGTTGATGCCTCGGTCGCTGAACGGCATGTCCTCCTGCTGGACGATCAAACCGCAGACACCCTTCTGACCGTGTCGCGAGGAGAACTTGTCGCCGAGTTCGGGACGGCGGGTCTGGCGGACAAGCGCTTTGATGAGCGTCTGGTCAGAATCAGTATCTGTGATGAGCACCTGGTCGATGTAGCCCGACACAGGCGGCTTGTACGACAGCGGTGCCGACTTGTAAGCCACGGAGGCGGCGGCGTTGGAGGCACCGATCATGATGGCCGTGGACGAGTTGTCGTTGGCATTGACAGGTGTCTGCTTGTTGACGTAGACGTCGCCTTGATCGACGCGCTCGCCAACACCCGCAATGCCGTCCGCTTCCAGGATGTCGTAGCGCTTCTGCCGTTTGCCAGTGGTCTCATCGACGGGCGCATCCGCCAAACGATCGTGAGTACCGTTCGGGTATTTGCGAATTACCGTCGACGACTTCTTCATGGTCTGACACCGGCCGAAGCCGCGGTCCAACGATGCCTTGTTGAGCAGCAGCGCATCCTCGATATCGTAGCCAGAGAATGACATCACCGCTACCATCGCGTTTTGTCCCGCCGGCAGCTTGTCGTACCCGACGAGCTCGATGGTTCGCGTCTTGACCATGGGTTCTTGCGGGTATACCATGAGGTACAGCAGCGTGTCGATGCGTTCGAGCTGGTTGTAGCCGATCGAACCTTGAGCCTGCTTCGCCATGGCGCACTGTTGACGAAAAAGGCGGGGGGAGCAAAACAAAGCTGAGTGTCAGTATAAGTGCCCAAAACGAAGCGGCTCTGCGCAGAAAACGAGGAAAATGATACGCAAATGATACGCTAGGCGGGGCGATTGGTTGTGTTGAGGGTAGGGAATGAGGCCAGCGACGGCGCCGAGGATGGTGAATGGTTCGATCTCGAGATGAGTTGTATATGATGGTTTGATGTCGCGCTCGTAAATAGCAATGTTAGAGTCATTTTCCTCGTTGACGTCCAAATACTCTAACAGGCCATTTTGGAGAAAATCGTCGAAGCGACGCGCGCCGGACTTGAGCTGTCGGATGTGGTCCTCGGTGACCCGCGGTTGGCCAGTGACTGCATCGACGACGATGAGCGGACGGCAGATGCGACCACCGTCGGAAGCGATGTAGACGGTCTGGTGGTGATTGTTGGTGTAGACCGAGACGAACTCCGAGATTCGACCGGCACGGCGGAGACGTCGGAACTGCATCACGAAGCGCTGTGGGAATCGCGTGACACCGAGCACGTTACCGTTGAGGTAGACGACGAACGAGTCGGGACGGTAAAGCTCTGCGCCGGTGAGGAGGTGGATGTCCTCGACGCCGAGCGTGAATGCGACGCGCGCGATGGGCTCCTCCTCCACGTCCGTGGTGATGTGCGTGGTGAGCGCGAGGTTCTTGACGAGACCGCACGCTTCACCTTCGGGCGTGTCCGATGGACAGAGCATACCCCACTGGGAGGGCTGGAGCGCACGCGGACCGGACACTTTGCGGGTCTTTTCGAACTGCGAGCTGATGCGCGTCATCATGCCGAGTGCGGCGATGTACGAGAGCCGGCTGAGCACGTGGGTGACACCGGCGCGCTCCATCTTGAAACGCTTGAGACTCCAATTGCCGGTGGAGATGGCGCGGACGAAGCCCGAGGTGATGTAGTCGCCATTGAAGTGAAACTGGTTGAAGGCATCGAACTCGACGGTACGGTTGGGCTTCTTGAGGATCTTGTCGATGTTGAGCTTGAGGTCCGAGTTGAACTTCTTGAAGAGGTCCTCGAAGAGCAGGGCGAGGAGCTGACCGGCGAGTTCGAGCCTCTTGTTTCCGACGTAGTCGCGGTCGTCGACCTTTTTCTCGTCCTGCATGGCCATGAGCACCCTGCGCACCATGCAGGCAATGTAGATGGCCTTGGGGCGGAAGTTGAGACGCTCGACGGGCACGTGGGCCATGATGACGGTGGCGAGCACGTCGAGCGCCTCTTCAGCGAGCGGACGTCGCATGGAGAGGGGCTTGCGCGATGCCTTGGCGCGCGCGCCGATAAAGTCGAGCGCCTGCTTGCGCGTGTAGACGCCGAGCCGCGCGGCCTCCTCGAGATTGATGGCAAAGAGCTCCTTGTAGACGTCGTCGTGGCCGGCGACGAGCTGGAGGATCTCGCGGTCTGCCTGGATGCCCATGGCCTTGAAAGCGATGGCGATGGGGATGTCCTCGTGGAGCGAGTTGTGCTTGAGGAAGATCCTGCCGTGCTTGGTGAGGACGTAGGACTTGGACTTGCGCTCGTGAGTGGACGAGGTGACGGAGGCGGAGACGGTGCCCTTCTTGGAGTCTGCTTCGACAATGATTCTGTTCTTGGAGAGCTGCTCTTGAACGAGGATGACCTTTTCAGTTCCCTTTACGACAAAGTATCCTCCTGGATCCAGCGGACACTCGCTCATCTTGGCAAGCTCCTTCTCGGACTTGTTGGTGAGCACGCACTTGTTGCTGCGGAGCATGACTGGGATTCGCCCGATGGCGACATTCTTGCGGCGAATGATCTTGGAGCCGCGCGTGTACTCGATGTTGACAAAGATGTGCGCCGAGTAGGTAATGTCGCGCAGACGGCACTCGTGCGGGGTGATGGGGCGCTGCAACGCATCACCGTCGTATCGGCGGGGCTCACCGACGGTGATGTCGGTGTACTTGAGGTAGAACTTGGGGTCGATGTCCGAGGTGATCTTCTCGTTTGCTTTGATGATGTTCTTGAGGTCGTGGTCGACAAAGTAGTTGTACGAGTCGATGTGCTGTTTGACGAGACCCTTGACCTGGAGGAAGGCGGGGACGAGCTGCCACTTGTCCTCGACGGTCTTGATGGGGTCCATGAGACCCTTGCCCATATAGTTAGCGGCCTTGAGGGCGGCAATGGGGTCGTCCGAGGCGTGAGGAGGGAGATGACCCATGGCCTGGGCCATCTCTGCGAGGCTAGAGGGAAGCGCCATGGCGTCGAATCCTCGTCAAGACACCTGGCACGCCCGCGGGTGTGTGGGAGGCCTGCCCCTGATGTGTCGATTATTGGTCGAGCTGGATTGCGTTCGGTGAGGATTGAGGTGAGACAGGCCGAGTTCTACCGGAGTTGCGCAGTATGGACTGGCTAGCACCCTGGTGCTATGCTGGTGGTAGAGTTAGCAACGGCGTAGACGCTTCCTTGCGCAGATCGGGGTGCGGATTGAGAGGGTTGGCGCTGTGAGTCGATGTGATGGCGAGTGTCCCGAGAGGCGTGGCGAATGAAGAGAGAGGATCTCGCCGTGCCGTGTGAATGTGACAGTGCGGTAGGATGAGGTTGTGATCGTGATCGAGTCGAAGAGGATATGCGCAGGTGGGAGGAGAGTGCGAAGATCAGGCAGCTGGCACCGAACAAATTCTCCACCCACCGCGGCGATTTTTGGTTTTTGTGTTCGCCTCGGCTCGCCTCGCGCCCTCTCGTCTTCGCAGCCGCTTCTTGACGAAAGCTTCTCAGGGCCCGCGATTTTTGCTGCCGCTGCGCCAACCTCTTAGATTGCCGACTTCCGCGGCGGCGAAAATTGGATCGCCCGATTCGCGCAAGCCGATTCGGATCTGCGCCGGTTGCTACGCTGCGCTGTGTTGGGCTGCGGAGCGTTGCGAAATCGCAAGGTGCAGCGGTGGCCGGCAAAAAAGGGTCTCAGCGTCGTCAGTCGAGCAAAGCAGGCCGCGAATGCGTGCGGAGCGGTGACATGCTGGCTCTCGACTCCGGCTGACAATCAAATCACCCTTCGTCGGATGCTTCAACCTCTGCTCATCACCGCCTTTCATTTGCATTCGGATCGGCCGACGTTCGTTCCTGCGCACATCTCTCGCCAATCGTATCCAACGCGCTCGATCAACCAGCCACAACCATCTCAAAAGCTCCGACGGACCGCTTCTCGGCTGATCCGATCGTCACGACTTACGACCCACGCTTGAGACGACAATCCCTTCGCTCGACTCAGCCCTGCGCCTGCTTGCTACCGACACCATATCTATACCAAGCAGCTGAATCGTCACCTTGCAGCTAGTCACAGCTCTCGGCTGATCCTCTATCAACATGGCTATCGGCAATCCAGACAGCTGGATCGAGCAGCTTCGACAATGCAAATACCTCCCAGAGCCCGACATCAAGGCATTGTGCGAGATGGTCAGAGGCATCCTCATGGAGGAGAGCAACATTCAGCCCGTGTCCAGCCCCGTGACAGTATGCGGTGATATCCACGGCCAGTTTTGGGACCTCCTCGAGCTCTTCCGCGTCGGAGGCGAGCCACCGGACACCTCCTATGTCTTTATGGTAAGTGCGCGCTCCCAGCCCACTTTCACAATCATGGCGGCATACTGACCTGCCCTTCATCGATCGTACATGTACAGGGCGACTTTGTGGACCGAGGCTACTTTAGCTTGGAGACGTTCTCGCTGCTCATGGCGCTCAAGGCAAGACATCCGTCGCGCATCACGCTGCTTCGCGGCAACCACGAGAGCCGACAGATCACCCAGGTCTACGGCTTCTACGACGAGTGCCAGCGCAAGTACGGCAACGCCAATGTTTGGAAGAGCTGCTGCCAGGTGTTCGACTACCTCAATCTCGCCGCCATCATCGACGGCCGCGTGCTGTGTGTTCACGGCGGTCTCAGTCCCGACGTGAGGACGTTGGATCAGATCCGCATCATCGCACGTGCACAGGAAGTCCCTCACGAGGGTGCCTTTTGTGGTAAGTCCGCTCTTCTTCCCTTACCGCTCGCTGTTCGGCCACTGACCTTCCTCTTCGGCTCTGGGTGATGACAGATTTGATGTGGAGTGATCCAGACGACATCGAGACCTGGCGGGTGTCGCCGCGTGGAGCTGGCTGGCTGTTCGGTGGCGCAGTGACGAAAGAGTTCAACCACGTCAACGGACTCTCACTCATAGCGCGCGCGCACCAGCTGGTGCAAGAAGGCTACAAGCTCATGCACGACAACAACATCGTCACGGTGTGGTCTGCGCCCAACTACTGCTATCGGTGCGGTAATGTGGCGTCGATCTTTGCGGTGGACGACCTGATTGCGTACGAGAGCAAGAACGGCGCCTCTGCCCTCGTGGGTGCTGCAGCGAGCGGGCAAGACGAAGAGCAGGGCGATACCACCAAGACAGCGGCGGCTGCAGGGGACGCACCACAAGCAGGCAAGCCTTGGGAGGCAACACAGGCCAACTTCAAGATCTTTGACGCCGTGCCAGATCAGACGAGGACCGTCACCATGCACAGCCAGTATTTCCTCTGATCCCTTCATCCCCTAGGCCAAACGCATGCGCACTACCACGCATCGTTTCAGGAACTTCCATCCCCTCATCTTGCCACCTCGATTCTGGCACTCTAAAGCAGTTGTATTTGTAGCTCCTCACATCTTTGCCTCTCCCCGTTCCCTCCTCCAACCCCTCAAAAAACTTATGGCCGGCATTGATCAAACGGCCTGTTTCTTCTCACTGTGCCACTGTCTGATTGGATGTGTTGAGGATGAAGACGATACGAAGATGCTTTGCAATAATAGACGTACAAGTACAAAAGAGCGACAAGGGGGTATCTATGCGATCGGCGACTAAGTGGGGTTGAGGAGTGGACTACGAAAAGTGGATGCCCTTCTCGTGGAATGCGGCGAGCAACTTGAGCAAGTCGTCGATGTCCATCTTTGCGGCACGGTTCTCTGCAGTGTCGGTGTCGATGAGCACCTGCTTGACGAGGTCGGCAAAGTTGTCCTGCGGCATGATCTCCTTGACTGCACAGTAGGTCTTGTAGTTGGCCTCAAGCATGTCGATCACTCCGCGCGCATCAAAGAAGCTCGCGCGCACCGTCTTGTTGCGCCTCGAAAACACGATGCGCGTCAGACCATCAAACTCTTCGAAGGGAATCGCAGGTGGCGGATTCAACGGCGTGATCCTCACCACGCTCGATTCGACTTGCGGAGGAGGTCGGAACGAGTTGCGCGACACCTTCATGATGTGATCCACCTTCGAGTAGAGTTGGACGTTGGCCGAAAGTCGGCACCAAAGGTTGTCGCCGGGGCGAGCGATGAGTCGCAGCGCAAACTCGCGCTGGAACATGAGAATGGCGCAGCGGAAGAGCGGTCGGTGCGAGAGCAGCCTGAAGACGAGCGGCGACGAGATCTGGTACGGCGTATTGGAGATGCATACGTCAAAGTACGGCAGTTCGGTCTTGCAAAAGTCGCCGATCATGATGTCGAGCTTGCGCTGTTCGGGCCTGCAAGAATTGCGCGAATAGACAGACAGAGACGATGTGAGTTAGCACGTCGTTCGTCCGGTGTTATCGTGGGAGTCAGAGAAGCAACGGCAGCATCAAGGCAAGCGGAGGCAGCGGGAAGTGCCAGCCAGGGAGCGCCGGCGGGTACTCTGAGTCGGGGGTTCAGCTATCTTGGAAAGTTGCCGCATTGTCCGGTTGCAACGCCGGGCTCGTACGAAAGATGGTAAATGAATTCGATCATCATATCAAAAGGTCGACGGGATGTTGGCCTGCCGGGGCTCCTCGGGCTGCGCCTGCCAGTCTGCGCTGCTGCTGCTGTCGCTGCTGATGTCGTCGATGCTGCTGTTTGTGATTTGTACTCACTTTCCCTGGACACGCTTGCTCAGCTCGGCGGCCATGCGTGGGTCCATCTCGACGACGGTGGTCTTCTTGGCCTTTTCCAGGATGCGGACCGTAAGGTTACCGGTACCAGGACCGACCTCGAGCACCATGTCTGTTGGTTTGAGGTTGGCCTTGTCGACGATGCCCTGCGCGACGAGCGGGTTCTTGAGAATGTGCTGGCCGAACTTGTCCGTGTTGAAGATGGGGTTCTTGGTGGTGGCGCTCGAGTTCTGGTTCGAGGCGTGCGCGGCGTTGGGGTTGGAGGCAGCGGTACGGGCCGAGCCGGGGCGCAGACCCGCAGCCGGCTCGTGCTGGCGCGATAGCTTGGCAGAGACCGCTCGCGGCATGGTTGCAATCGATGTTGGTGGTGGGTTGGCAAAGGGCTGAAGGAGCCGAGGTAGGTCTTGAGCATGGGTGGAGCCAAAAATTTCCTGCCAGAGCCGCACCCTCGTGAGGGAGAAAAAAAAGGCAAGGGCGTGGCAGCGAGAGGTGGCCAAAAAATCCGAACCCTGGAAAAATTCAACTCAAAATGGCAGGCACTCGGCTCCGACTGAGCGCTCGATGTTTCAGAATGTTAGGGCGGGGGCCAGGCGGACGTGCGTCGGTGCGGTTGGGCCAGCGCGCGACCGGCGGAGAAGGAGAGCCAGCTCGCACTGAGCCACGCAGCGCGCCGTCGGTGTTGAGGTGAATCTGTGGAGCGAGAGCGCATCGTGTTGGGCAAGTCACAGTTCGGCGATTCCGAAGCTTCTCGACACCAGATCCCACGCTCATCACTCATCCTCCTCTACCGTCACCGTCACCCATCGCCACCTCAGCTGTCGCCGCTTTGATCGATAACGAAAGCATCTGCGGCCATCATCCTGTCGCCCTCTCGTCGCATCTGAGCTGTGCCGATTCCGAACAGGCATTCCGCCCGCACATCGTCGCCGACGCTCGCTGGGTGCCATCTGGCCGAGCAGCAGCCTCAGACTCGGCTCAGCCAAGCTCGGCATCTCCGTCACTAGCTCTTGCGGCGATTCGTCACGCCACTCCATCCGATCGCAGCCGACATATAGCCCGTCATGAGCCGCCCGCGCTTCTTCAACGCTCCCCGCAAGGGCGAGAACTTTGAGCTGCGCGCCGACCTCAACTCGGAATACAGGGATCGCAGAAAGGACGCCATCAAGCGCGTCATCGCCAACATGACCGTCGGCAAGGACGTCAGCGGCCTCTTTCCAGACGTGCTCAAAAACATGCAGACCGAAGACCTCGAACAGAAGAAGCTCGTCTACCTCTACCTCATGAACTACGCCAAGACGCAGCCCGAGCTCGTCATCCTCGCCGTCAACACGTTCGTCAAGGACTCCGAAGACCCCAACCCGCTCATCCGTGCGCTCGCCATCCGCACCATGGGCTGCCTCCGTGCCGAAAAGATCATCGACTACCTCTCCGACCCGCTCGAAAAGTCGCTGCGCGACGACAACCCGTACGTGCGCAAGACCGCCGCCATCTGCGTCGCCAAGCTGTACGACCTCAAGCCCGATCTCGCCGTCGACCGCGGCTTTGTCGGCATGCTCAAGGACATGGTCGGCGACAGCAACCCTATGGTCGTCGCCAACGCCGTCACCGCACTCACCGACATTCACCAGACGGCTCTTGAACGCGACCCCACCGGCCAGTCGGCCGTGTTTGTGATCGACCCGGACGTGCTCACCAAGCTGCTCATCGCGCTCAACGAGTGCACCGAGTGGGGCCGCATCGCCATCCTCAACTCGCTCGCCCGCTACCGCGCCCGCGACGAGAAGCAGGCGGAACACATCTGCGAGCGTGTCATGCCCCAGTTCCAACACGCCAACGGAAGCGTCGTGCTCGGCGCCGTCAAAGTCGTCCTCATCCACATGGCCAAGGTGCGCTCCAACGATGAGCTCATCAAGCAGCTCGTCCGTAAGATGGCGCCACCCCTCGTCACGCTCATCTCGTCCGCACCCGAAGTGCAGTGGGTCGCACTGCGCAACATCAACCTCGTGCTGCAGAAGCGTCCCGACATCCTCCAGAACGAACTGCGCGTCTTCTTTTGCAAGTACAACGACCCTTCGTACGTCAAGCTCGAAAAGGTCGAGATCATGATCAAGCTCGCCAACGAGCGCAACGTCGACATGCTCCTCTCGGAGCTCAAGGAGTACGCCTCCGAGGTGGACGTCGACTTTGTGCGTCGAGCCATCCGTGCCATCGGCCAGTGTGCCATCAAGATCGACGCAGCCGCCGAACGATGCGTGCACGTGCTGCTCGACCTCATCGCCACCAAGGTGAGCTACGTCGTGCAGGAGGCGGTGGTGGTCATCAAGGACATCTTCCGCAAGTACCCGCACAACTACGAGGGCATCATCCCCACGCTCTGCGCCAACCTCGAGGAGCTCGACGAGCCCGAGGCCAAGGCATCGCTCATCTGGATCCTGGGCGAGTATGCGGACAAGATCTCGAATGCCGAGGAGCTGCTCGCTCACTTCCTCGACTCGTTCACCGATGAGCCATACCAGGTGCAGTTCCAGACGCTCACCGCCATCGTCAAGGCCTTCCTCAAGAAGCCCGACAGCGGCGTGGCGCAGCAGATCGTGCAGCAGGTGCTCGAGAAGGCGACCAAGGAGTGCGACTCGCCCGACCTGCGCGACCGCGCCTTCATCTACTGGCGGCTGCTCTCGTCGTCCGACTCGGCCGCCGGACGCAACGTCGTGCTGGCCGAGCGTCCGCCCATCTCGATCCCGCTCACGACGGTGCCGCCAGGCGTGCTGGACGAGCTCGTGGCCGAGCTGTCGAGTCTGGCAAGCGCATACCACAAACCCGCAGCGACGTTCATCGGCAAGGTGCGCTTCGGCGCCGACGGCGTGCGCAGTCTGGGCGCCGAGGCGGGCGAGGACGAGATCACGCGCGAAAAGGCGCTCGCCACCGTCGTGCAGGGCCAGAAGTCCGAGAACCTGCTCGACTTTGGCGACGACGATGTGGAGGCGGCGCCCGCTGCGGGGTCGGCGAGCAATGGCGGCGGCGCGCTGGGCGCGCTGGCAGGGCTGGATGGTCTGATGATGGGTGCATCCATCTCGTCGCCCACGGCGCAGGCGGCAGGCGGTGCAAAGCCAGCACCGGCGGCGGGAGGTGGGCTGAATGATCTGCTCGGGCTGTTTGATGCCGCGCCGGGAGCCGACGAGCCAGGCGCACAGAGCGGCATGCAGGCGCTCAATGCGCTCTCCCAACCCATGGCGTCTACGAGCCCAGTGCCCAACACCACCGCAAGCCCCAAGCCCGCACAGCCAGCACAGTCGTCCCAACAGGATGACCTGCTTGGCCTGTTTTGATCCTGCATGCACCTGCTCAATCACACGTCACACAACGCATTGCTGGTGCACACAAGGAGAACATGAGATGACGTGAGAGACTTTTGAAGCGAGGCTGCGAATTTGCTTTTGTGGCAGAATATAGTACATTTCGGGACGACGAAGGGAGAGGGCTTTAGACAGAGAGCTCGGCCTTACCAGCGCCCTGGATGGCAGCTTGGTAGGGCTCGATGGCGGGGCGCACCCACTTTGCAAGGAAGCTGTCGACCTGCTGTTCGGCGCGGCCAGTGAAGCTCTTGGGGTCGAGCAGCTGGTCCATCTGCGGGATGATGGGCGCAAAGTAGGCGTCGGCCTTGATCCTTGCGATCAGGTCGTTCTCGCGACCGTGCTCCTTGACCTCGGCAGCGGCCTGGTGCGAGAGCACACGGATGCGCTCGTGGCACTCCTGTCGGTCACCACCGGCACGCACCATGGCCATGATGACGTTCTCGGTCGCCATAAAGGGCAGCTCGCTCTGGATACGACGAGCAATGATGGCCGGGTAGACCACCAGACCCTCGGAAACGTTCTGAAGGATGGTGAGGATCACATCGGCAGTGAGGAACGCCTCGGGGATCGAAAGACGACGGTTGGCAGAGTCATCGAGCGTACGCTCCATCCACTGGGCACCGGCCGTCTCGCGCGCCGAGTTGACCGCGTTGCCCAGCCAGCGCGCCAGACCGCACACGCGCTCGGAACGCATGGGGTTGCGCTTGTACGCCATGGCCGAGGAACCGATCTGGTCCTTCTCGAATGGCTCCTCCACCTCCTTGAGGTGGCAGAGCAGTCGGATGTCCGTGGCCATCTTGAGCGCCGACGCCGAGAAGCTCGAGAGGCTGTTGAGCACGTCGATGTCGACCTTGCGCGAGTACGTCTGGCCGGTGACGGGCATGGCGTGCGGGAAGCCAAACAGCTCGGTGACACGCTCGTCGAGCGCCTCGACCTTGGCGTGGTCGCCGTCAAAGAGCGCGAGGAACGAAGCCTGGGTGCCCGTGGTGCCCTTGACGCCGCGGAAGCCGAGGTCGTCGCGTGCGCGCTGGATGTTGCGCAGATCCCACAGCAGCTCCTGGATCCAGAGCGTGGCGCGCTTGCCCACGGTGGTGAGCTGGGCGGGCTGCATGTGGGTGAAGCCGAGCGTGGGCAGCGCCTTGTGCTTCTCGGCAAACGCAGCGAGACGCTCAATGACGAGGGCGAGCTTGGGCAGAAGCAGGTCGAGGCCCTTGCGCAGGAAGATGAGGTCGGCGTTGTCAGTGACGTAGCACGAGGTGGCGCCAAGGTGGATCACTCCGGCGGCCTCGGGAGCGACGAGGCCAAAGACGTGGACGTGGGCCATGACGTCGTGGCGGCGACGCTTCTCCTCCTCGGCGGCGAGGGCCATCTGGCGCTCGTCGAGCGTGAGGTTGGCCTTCATCTGTTCGATGGCCTCCTGGGAGATGTCCAGACCAAGCTCACGCTCGGCAATGGCGAGGTTGAGCCAGAGTTCACGCCAGGTGGAGAAGCGAGTGGCGTTGGAGAAGAGACCCGACATCTCCTTGGACGCATAGCGCGCCGAGAGCGGCGACTGCCACGATTCGAAAGAAGCCATTTTGATGTTGGAAAGGTGACCGGGGAGTGAGGAAGGATGGATGGGGATGGTGGTGACAAGGAATAAGGCTAGACGTTGGGTCGGACACGAGAAGCGCTCGGATGTGCTGTCAAGGGACTTATCCGCAGCGGAAGCGTCTTGGAACGAATCACAATCGCAATCGATAGGGTGCTTCTTCTCTCTCCGCACGAACCTGCTGCCTGCAGAGCGCAAAGAGAACGCTTTGCGATGAGTCGAAGTGTGCTGAACGTGTCTGTGCGGAGGCCGTGCCAAAGCCAAATTTTTGAGGTGGACGCTTTCTTTTTTTTTTCTTCGCCCTGTCGGCGTAGCTCGGGTCTTTCCGAAGATTGTCGAGGTCTGAATCGGGCTGAGCACGACGACATCGGGATGCATGGACCCTGACGAGAGGCAACCTTCTCGCAACACCCGCCCTCCGTCCCTTTGATCCATCACGGCATCCACCCAACATCATGGCTATAGCAATGCCAGACACAGATGCTGCCTGTCCGCTCAATACGGTGGCTGTGGTCCCGTACGACCTCCCGCCGTCCGCTTCCTCTGCCTCGCGCTCGCGTGCAGCGTTGGACGCCTCAGCGCGGTCCGCAGGCTCGCTGGTCTCGGCTGCGTCGAATCTGATTGGCGCCATTGCGCAGGGCACCGCATCTGCCCAGGACGGGCAGTCTGAAACTCTTGTCGACGACTCCGAAAGCGACGATGGCTCGAGCTCGTTCACGTACACCGCGCCGGCAGGCTCTTCCAGCGGCACCCAGGACGGCGGCTGGTACGCCTCGACGCCGTACCACATCTCCAACCGATACTACGAAGTAGACATCACGCTCAAGGCCACGCGATCTGCGTTATCTTCCGCCGCTGCGGAGGGTAATGTGCTGTCACAGCCCTTCCCTGCGTACCTCGTAGTTGTCGACCGCAGCCGCAGCCTGGATCATCATCGACAGCTCGCCGCCAGTCTCGAGTCCAAGGTCGCTTCGGGCTTTGACGCGGACATCAGCATAGTTGTGGGCGTGTCTCTGCTCTCGTCATCGCATCCGCAACTGGTGCGAAATTTCGATGACGAGCCACGTTCCGCGCCAACGGAGGCTCGGAACGATGTTGTCAAAACGAGCGATCTTGTGGCGGTGTACGCCGATGCAGGATGGGAGTTCATCGCGATTGATGAGGCGGACGCAGACGGCTCGGATGTAGTGTCGAGTCAGGGCCATGGATCCGATGGTGAAGACAGCGAAGAGGGCGGCGATGGCATCGGGAGGATCCGCGAGGCACTCATGAACCACATGTGGAATGGACTAGTGCGCAAGCAAGATGCGACGAGTGGATTGCGCGGATCGTTGCCAAGGGAGAATCACTCGTCTATCACCAGCAACACCTTGTCAAGCATCGGATTCTCCGACGATACGACCGCATGGCGCCAAGACCGACATGACCCGATCGAGCATGGGCCGCGTCTTGCTGGTGCAGGGGAGGAAGCGAGGCGCGAGGCGATTTCAGAAGGGGCACGACTTCCGTCACTGGGCGTGGGAACGCATGCAGAGACGAGCGAGCTGGACGAGCAACTGGCCAACCTGTTTCTCTCATCATCCCGTCCTTCTGACCTGGCTGAACTCGAAGCGTTTCTGGCGTCGGAAGATCCGTCGTGGCCCACTGCGTCATCATCCTCTGCACCTGCTCCGGCTGCTCCGGCTGCTCCTGCATTCGACGATGATTTCGACGACTTTCTTCCGTTCCAATCAGCCGGCTCTTCCGAAGCATGGCCTACGCCCGAGGGTGCGGATCTTCCGTCGGACCGCGAGGTTGCCGACATGCAGAACGTGCTCTTTGGCTCGCAAACGGGATCAAAGGAGGACGAGGGCGATCTGGTATCGCAGCTCAACCAGCTCCAGTACCACGCGCAGCGCGTGCGCGGCATCGACGACCCGGACCAGCGCAGGAAACAAGCTGCACTCATCGCGCTTGCTTTCAGCATGCAGTGGTCTGAATCTGAACCCCAACAATCACGACCCGACGGATCCGACGAACTGGCATTCTAGATCACACAAAGCGAGGGTCAATGTCATTCGATTTCTGATTCGCGGGCGTCGAGGGACAGCAGCATCTACTGGGCCTTCTGGAGACGCTCCTCGGCAGCCTTGAAGTTGATCACTTCCCAGATGGCCTTGAAGTAGTCGGCCTTGACGTTCTGGTACTGCAGGTAGAATGCGTGCTCCCATGCGTCCACGCCGATCAGAGGCACGTGGGCTGCGAACCATGGTGGAAGATAAGTTTTTCCTGTCAGCAAGGCGAGTCTCCGTGAATAGAAGGTGATGGTTGGGGTGGCGACTTACACAGCAGAGGGTCCTGGTTAGCGGTCGTGACGATGTCGAGCTTCTTGGTCTGGGGGTTGTAACCGAGCCAGCCCCAGCCGGATCCCTGAATCGCGGCGATCTGGGCGTTGAACTTCTGCTTGAGTCCATCGAGGCTGCCGAAGTCGCGGTCGATAGCGTCCTTGAGCGCGCCGTTGGACAGCTCACCACCACCGTTCTTCTTGGGTGCGAGGTTCTCCCAGAAGAGCGTGTGGTTGATATGTCCGCCGCCGTTGAAGTTGATGGCCTTCTGCAGCGCGATGGCGCTCTTGACGTCCTTGTTGTGCAGCGCCTCGGCAAGCTGGTCCTCGGCAGTGTTGAGGCCGTTGACATACGTCTGGTGGTGCTTGGTGTGGTGCAGCTCCATGATCTGGCCCGAGATCGAAGGCTCCAGCGCTCCGTAGTCGTACGCAAGGTCGGGGAGCGTGTGCTTGGCGCGTACGGACGCAGCCAGACCGCGCGTCGAGGCCGGCAGAGCGCGAGTGTATCGAGTAAGAGCAGTTCGCAGCATTGTGGATTCAGTAGTGCAGTGATGGAAGCTTTCAGGTTGGTTACGGCTGAGAAGGTGGATCGAGCTCAGCTATTTAACGTCGGCTTCCCCGAGCTGGCCGGGAGCTTCGGCCCTAAGACGAGCACGGACGCTCTTTTTCGTCAGCTCAACCTCCACCGCCAGGCGCAAATTGACGCAATCCCAGATTCCTCATTCAGCCTGGCCGCGGCGTTTCCGCGCCCTGCCCGAGGATTTTGGCGCTCGCTGACTGGATCGGGATGCGCTAGAGCAGCCTTTCACGCCGAGGCTGCGCATCGATCACACGCCAAAGTCGATCTGAAAAAGGGAGCACCAAATGATCCCGATGGGAAAGTGAATCGGGAAGAGCTTAGCAATTCGCGTCGCGTAAAGGACCAACAGCTGCGCACCGAAGGTGTCACTTTTGAGCTCGAGGCGTAGCCAACGCTTTAGCGCTCCACTGCGCCTCGCTACGAGATCAACACCACCACAACAGCAGCAGCTTCCGGCTCCTTCCTTTCCACCTGAAGGCCACCAGACCTCCAATACGGCCATGTCGTTCATCCGCCAACCGTATCTACTATAGACTGCTTCGCCTCAAGCCCAACTTTCGGGCAGCATACAAGGGAAATGCACCCATGCTCCATATACCCAACATGCAGCTCGACGGCCGACAAGGCGTTGCTCGGCCCAAAGAGGTGGTCCCGACCTCGGACGACGATGACATTTTCTTCATCTCGCAATCATCCACAAGCATGGCTTCTAACATAGCTAGCTCGTCCCGTGTCACGCTCGATACCCACCTTGCACCGCCGCCACAAATCGACTTGGTTAACGATGGTGATGAAGATGACGATGGCGACGAAACAGTACTCCCAGTGCGTCCAAAGGCTCGCACATACATGGACACATTACCGCGGTCTTTGCTAGAGAATGCGCTCGACAGAAGCATTCTTCCGACCACAGACGCTGTAGAGGCGGTAGCACCTCTGTCACAAACATCGGCCTTATCCTCCCCACCGGCAACTCCACCATTAAGACCCGAGAGCCCAATAGACGCGACAGATGTGCGGCCGCGAGGATCACCCAGCCCAGTGCGAATACTAGACAACGGAGGCATCGAAGAATCGTTGCCACCAAGTCAAAGAAGCGACGCCACCGTACCTCTCCCCTCATCTAGTCAGCACATCGATTCAAGCCAGCATTTCCCGCTTGATCCGCCATTATCACCTTCAACTGCAAGCCAACAGCCCACACGACCTCCGATGGACGAATCGCCTCCATTGACTCCGCTACGCATCCCGCAGGTCCAGACTCGGACTGATGATGGCCTCGACGGCGAGGCCCACCGTAAACCATCGCCAATGCCGGCCCGCCAGGTTGCGAGCGAGCCAGACTTGCTGCCAGTGGCAACCCCTCCACTCTCGCCACTTCGCATACCCAGCCGACCTGCTGCGCACCGGTCACCTCCAATGCAGGCGCAGACTAGCCCTGAGATGCCGAGGCAATCACCGCAGCGGAATACGACCATCGATGATGAACGGCTCGCCCGCGCCGCCGCCGCACAGCCACCCACGCCGCCTCGGCGCCAGCTTCGGGCACGAAAAGCGGCGCAGCTCAACCCGTACACGCTCGAAGCCGTGCGCTACCAGCGTGCGCTCATCCGCAACGACTGGGAGGACGCTGTCGTCAGCCAGCGAGAGTGGCATCGCCAGGAGCGCAGGCGGCTCGCAGAAGAGGCGGCTCGCGCACAACGCGACGACCCGGCTGCACAAGGCTCTGGCGAGTCTCAGAGTCAGTGGCTTGTACCTGGATCCGATCCCAGCTCCCAGGCCGAATACGAAGCAGACCTGACCTCATCGTCTCAATCTGTCCCTACAGCGCCTCAGGTGATCGTGGAGATTCCTGTACTTGGTCGCTCAGATTTCGAACAGCGGCAAGCAGGTGGATCGCGTTCCAGAGGGGTAACTCCGTCGTCATCGCAGGCTGAATCTTTACCAGATCTTGCAGAGATTCTAGCCAAGGCTGCCAGGACTACGACGAGACCTAGCGCAAGTGCGGACAGGGCGGGCGAGCCGGGAGTACAAACTACGTACAAGGGTGCGCGCAGTGCTGTGCTTCCAGCTGACAGGCCAGAGACACAGGCATCGGATAATTCTGTACAAGAGCAAGAGAGTGGCGGGGCGCCGATTCTCGTGCCCAGCCGACGAAAGCATCCCTTGCGTGCTCTGTCACCTTCCGACACTGAAGACAATGTCGCAGATCAAGCAACAAGCCCACGCGTCCAGGCGACGGTGACGATCGAGTCTTCGGAGGACGAACGGCCTGCGCCCAAGCCGACGACCCAACGCTCCCGGCGAAGGAGTCGCTGGTCTGGCAACGGGTCAAGCAGCGACAGCACCGACTACGAAAGGCGCTTCCGCCAGCTCAAGAGGATGATGCCTGCAGGAATGGCGCGCAAGCACATTCGTGACTTGCGTGCGATGAGGCACGGCAAGGCGTACCATTCGGACGGCCATGTCTCCTCCTCTTCGACGGACAATGTGCCGGGTCACACTGCCAATCAGAACAAGCCGCCAGTCATGCCAGAAGAAAGCGATGACAAACTGCAGCCCGGCCAGACGCGCAAACGATTGCGGCGGCACGACAGTGCCGACAACGCTCTGCTCATCGACCCAGACTCGGAATCGGACTCGTCCTCCGCGTCGACTGCACCCAGTCGGCTTCGCAGTCTCTCGCCCGAGCCAATTGCTCCCCGTCTCCGCAGCCCGAGCCCGGATAGTGACGAGGCTGAAGAGATGGAAGAGGCGCCCGTTGGCTGGTGGTCCGTCCATCGGCTCGAGTCGAGAACACCATTCCGCGAACGCGATGCCATCGATCGTATGCTCAGCCGCACTGCTGGGCGCAAACCCAGCACGAAGAAGGCCCGATCGCAAGCAGTACATTCGGTCCACCGACAAGCGCGACTGGACGGCTTTCTTTCACACGAACGCTCTGAGCGGCAATCGGGATCGAAGAGGTCGCAACTGCGCGAGATCGATCAGAACCGAGCGAAAAGTGGCGACACCAGGGATAAAGACGAACAGCGAGCGAGAAAGAAGAGGCGAAAGACAAAGAAGCTCGACCCACGGGTCGGACGCACCTCGAGCGCAAGACAGCCCGGTGGAGCGCCTATCGAGCTGCGCAATCCTCCCGTGGTGCGGCCCCGCGTGAAACCCCGCCTGGACTTGGAGCGTCATGACCTGCTGTTTGCGCGCGACCCGGTCAAGACCCTCGAATCTGCGAGACGGGGGGGAAACGACAAAGCGCTCGATGGCTTCAGCTCGGATGACGACGAACCCTGGCAGGTGCTGAGTAGTCTCGCACAGGACGGTGCAGCGGCACTGCCTGATGCAAGGCTCGCAAAGCCGCGAAACCGACCGATGGCGCTTCCCACGATCCGCGAGGGCGAGGGAACTCCTTTGCGCAATTCTTTGTCGTCGCCATCCGTCAGCGTTGCGTCAGTCGGCGTGACGAGGATCAACGCAGATGCAGTGCGCAGTCCAAGCACGCCAACACGTGCACTCCCGCCCGGGACCGCACACATTCCACACCAGAACCTCAGCATCGGGCCCATGCCGCCGATCGAGGCCAAGCACATCGACACATGGGACGACTTCGAGGGCATCAGTCTCGATTTCGGTATTGCCGCCTTGGCCTCCGGACAGAAACTCAGCCATGGCGCATCGGATCTCTTTGCTCGCATCCAAAACCTGGTCGCGCTGCCGGAAAGGCTGCTGCGCCGCGAGCCGACACCGCGCACGTGGCGTGGCGAGGTGCTGCGTCTGGACGACACAACGCTGAGCATGGACATGGACGCCGACGCCCTGTCTTCCAACCTTCCCTTCTACGTCGACAGCCTGCGCCTCCAGATCAGCCGCATGTTCGACGACGCAGAGGACAAGGCGGATGCGGCGAGATTGTCTGCAAAGCTCGTTAGCGACACGGGCGCGTTCCTGGGTTGCTGGCTTGTAAGGTGTGCACAGGCGGCGTTCGAGGCGCGAAGAGATGCCGCTGCGCTCTTCGCGTGCTACAGGACGATGCTGGAGCGCATCGAGCAGTTGCAGACGTCGATACTGGCGATTCAGCAGCGGACGGACGCCGCCAAGAAGCATCGCAATGCAGTATGCCTGCAGCTCGCCTGGATGCGTTTCGAGCTCTGCTGGCGAGCTGTGGCCGTGTGCGATGCCGAGGCCGCGTTTGCTCTGGAGCCCGAGGCGCCAACCGTGGAGAGTCTGCTCGCCTTTGCGCGTGCACTGATGGCTGTCCTGCTGCATCACGGGCTCCATCGCTCGGTGCGCGCCTTGCGCAATGCCGTCTCCGCCTCTGACGATGGCGCTGAAGGTGGATTGGGTACACAGGACGCGGCTCCGCTGGACGACGCGGCCTCGATGTGGGTCGGGGTGATCCACCTGCTCGACTCGTTTGAGAAGAGCCGTGGCATTGCCGACGGACGGCTGTTCTGGACACAGTTCGAACAGGCGCATGCGCGGTGGGACAGCACCATGCAGCGCGCGCCCCTGCTGCGTGCGGAAAGCCTGTGGTACTGCACGTTCGCAATGCCCTTGTTCTCGCAGATCTCGCCCTCGGGCAGCGTGCAGCTGCCGCTGCTGCGCGAGTGTTGGTCTGCAGTCGCACGGGCGCTGGGTATGCTCCGCTTCCGCACCGACGAGGCGTCCGAGATCAGCATGGGCTGGCACGTGCTTGCGCGCCGCGACGCCTACGTCCGCATTGTCCTACAGCGCTGCTGTCTCTTGGTGTCCGAGTGGCGCTGGGGCATGGATGGCGCCGACCTCACGCTCGCGCGGCTGTTCGACATCTTCAACTCGCACAAGCTGGCAGACTTGCCCACAGAGACGGAACACGACTTTCCGGCTTTCCTTCGCGATTTCGACGTGCGCAAGCTCGAGGTGGCGGTGGACAGGGAGGCAAGAGAGGACCCGAGCTTTCATCTGTTCGTTCGGCTGCTCGCGCGGGCCGGGCACGCGCTGCGGCTGTCCGTTTCCGAGGCCAAGGAAGGAGACCGCAAGATCGCCAGGCTGTTTTCCAGGATGACACCCGTGCGCGTAATGCCGTTCACGAGGACGGACGTGCCGACAAGCGCACAGAGGTCGGTACTTTTCAACCACTACGCGGTGGTGATGCTGCTGCTCCATCTGGTACCTGCCTCATCGCCGCAGAGGCTTAGACAGATTCAGAGCTTCCTGCCTGCGTTTGGCGAGGCCGACTTTACCAGCCAGGTCACGAACGTGCGTGCGATGATGTACGTCGCTGTCGAGTTCAGACACCACCGACTCGACCTCGCGCCCGTGGTCAAGTGGTTTGGCGACACGATCACCAGTCTCCGGAAAGAGTACGGCGAGATCGACCGAATTGTACGCCAGCACGACACTCCGCACGGAGGGCAGAGGGTGGCGGCGGTATTCGAGAACGCGCCCAAGAGACAGGCGGTGCTAAGGCGCAAGGAGGAGGTCGCCCGGCTGCTCGTGGTGGCGCTGCGTTCGATCCAGCACGTCATCAGGCACGCGGATCTGGAAGGAGCCGCGGCCAAGTTGCCGGACCAGCAGCTTCTGCACCCGGCATGGACGCACGAGCTGCTCGCGGCGCAGATTGCGCTCGAGCCACGCATTGGTCAGGAGGGCTTGAAGTGCATCCAGACCTTCCTGCTTGCACGCATTCGCGCGTTCTCGACCTCTGCCACACACCACAGCGTTGCAAACAATCCGACTTCAAACGGCGGCGGGGGAGGGGAGGACAGTCAGGACAGCTTTGCGGAGCTGTTCGACGCCGCCGACGACGATTTTGACTTTGAAGACCCACTGCTTGCTCGCTTGCTGGATGGCACTACCGACACGGAGCAAGTCGTGTCCACCGCTGTGGCGGAAGCCGAAGAGCGGAAACAATGGGACCGCGAATTCGGTGATCTGGTCAAAGTCAACATCTCGCCGGCACTGTTCCAGCTGCTGTCGAATGTGTATCACCCAGATGCGCGCGTGGTCATGGGGCTCGGCGTGACAGAGCGGCTTGGGACGGACACGGCACGTGCCGGAGCGAGCACGCGCATGGCGCAGCTGATCCAGGCAGCCGAGGCGCGCCAGTTCCTCGAGCTTGTGGTCGACTGCTGGGCGGGCTGTGCGCAGGTGCTTGTCGCCAACGGTCTGCGCGCGTGGAGCTCGTACCTGGGCTTTGGCAACGAATCGTGGAAACGCATCGACCATGCGGTTGGGCGCCGCGATGTCGCGCTCCGCTTCATGCAAAACCTGCTCACGCTCGACCCGGGCGCACTCGACAGGAAGGAGTACGAGGTGGAGTGTGTGGCTGTTTGGATCCAGACGGCTGTGGCGCGCGTGCTGTCGGTACAGAATGTCTTTACTGTCGAACTCGTCAAGACCGCCTCGTCACGATACCTCGCTCTTCTGCCTTCGCTCACGGCTCGATGGAGCGAGGTCATGCCGGACGGGGACATCGACTTGGATACTTTCGCGGACATCAGGCCACGGATGCTGGATGCTACGTTGACGTGGATCGCTACGGAGCTGCGAGATGCTCAGGGCACGGCACACACTGTGCTTTCCGCGCTGCTCTCGGCATTGCGCGCGTACGTCGAGGACGCACCGAACAGCAGCGCGGGAGCCGAATACGTCGCCTTCGCCAACGATACGCTGAGTGCACTGCAGCAGCGCATGCAAGGTGCGCAGCTGAGCGCCGCGCTGCTGAGCGACGTGGCCCAGGCGAAACAGGTCATCGACTCGCGCCTGCACCCGCGGCAGTAGCCGTCTCATCGCGCGCGAGAGTTCCGCAGTCTTGCCCTCGTCATCTCCACTCCACGCTCACCGCCAAGCCACACGGTTCGTCGACTCCAACCTTAGTCCTCTGTCACACCGTTGGGAATCACAAACCTGGCGCGCTTGAAAGTTCATTCGTTTGACATGCTTGAATTGTGGATCGTTCGCACAGCCGCCCTCTGCTCCGAGCGTCCTCCTTCGAAAGGCGGATCGCGAGGCTCGGCGGTTCGTCGACTGCAAACCTAACCTTCCGTCACACCGATTGAATCACACATCTTGCTCGCTGAAGAGTTCGCTTGGCATGCTTTGAATTGCAGGTTGTTCGCACAGCCGTCCTCCTCTGCAACGTGGACCTCCGGGCCACACGCTTTGTCGACTTTCACTCTCTGTCACGACAGCAGGAAGCATAAAGTCGGCGCGCTAACTTGTAGAGTTCTTTTGTTTGACGTGCTTGAGTTACGGGTTGTTCGGACATCCGCTTTCTGCTCCGGCTCCTTCCTCCGCAAGGCGGACCGCCAGGCTCATGGTTTGACACCAAGCTTGTGTCACATGGACGGGATCCACAACCTGGGTGCAGCCGCTTCTTTCCTCCGACGTCCTCCTCCGCAAGGCAGATCGCCAGGCTCCGCGGTTCGTCGACTCCAGCCTTCTGTCGCGCCGATGCAAATCACAACCTGACGCGCCGATAGCATCCACCAACTCGGCGCAGTCGCTTTCTGCTCCCGGCGTCCTCCTCCGCCCGGCGGACCTCCAGGCCACACAGTTCGTCAACCCCAACCTTGGCCTTCTGTCACACCGCACCGTTAGGAATCACAAGCTGGACGCGCGTGAAAGTTGGTGGGTTTGACAAGCTTGAGTTGCGGGTTGTTCGGACAACTGTGGTCCGGCGTCTTTCTCCGCAAGGCAGACCGCCGCGCCACGCGTTTCGCCGACTCCAGGCTCAGCCTTCTGTCACAACGATGGGAATCACAGACTTCGCATCGCGACAAGTTGAAATGCGTGTGACCACCGCAGAGGGCCGCACAGAGGAGATGTGTGAGCCACTGGTCGACACCAAGTCGTGGTCAGTCACCCCGTGGCATTCTAAATCCGCCTCTTTCGCAACCACACCACTCTTCCTCTGTGGTCTGGCGTGCTGAAATGTTCGATTGAAATGCACGAATTGCGGCTTGCTAGACGGATGTGCGCAGCAGTCCTAAAATGTTCTTGAGTTCGTCTAGCGCGGACTCTTCTCCCACGAGCGCGGCTGTTGGATGGTGCACGGCGGCACATATAGCGATCAACCCCGCGACGAGCGGTGCAAACGTCGGCGCAGGCGGGGTATTAAGATGAACCATCAACACCTTGCCCCCCTTCTCCGCTCTTTTGCGCACCACATCTATCACCCCTCTCAACTCTTCCAACTCTTCCTCCGCCTCTCGTAGCCTTTGTTTCGTCTGCGAGGTTCTTAGGACGGTTTCGATGCTTTGTGATGTTGGTTTGGCTTCGCGCGGCAACACTGGCCAACCCTGATTGGAACCCGGTTCTCCCGCTCCACACAACTCTGCATAAAGCAACGCTATCCTTGCAGTAAGGGCTGGAGCGGTGTCAAGGGAGCGTAGGGATCGTCGTAGCGAGTTGGCGTGACGCCACCAAAGGGCGGATTTGAACTGCGACGCGTTCTTGTACCACACCCGATCGAGCACCACCCGCTCAGCCTCAACGGCTTGGAGCCCAACAATGAGTGCGCGTAAAGAGCGTTTCAGCTGCTTCAACGTTGCCACCCCAATCGATGCATCCAAGGTGGTGCTGTCGACTTTGGACTTGCTGTCAGATCCACGCTCAGCGCAGGCGGCGTCCAGTCTCGCCTTCTTGCCGGTCGAACGCGAGGTTGGGATGGACGTCGTAGCTGTGCGCTTCAGCGATTGGCTTGAGCCGCCAGGACCGCTGGTGGAGCCTTTCATGCCGGTTACAACCCGCTCGTGCGCCGCCGCGTACGTGATGAAAAGCAAGAATGGTGATGGCGAGAAAGACAGCACCACTTTTTTTTCGGCTCAGGGTTCACCGCCCAAAGTGGAGGCGGCCCGCTCAAGCTCCGACTTCCGAACTCCTCATCTCATCACACGACCCACCATCACTTCGCGCTATCCACCGAGATTCGCATTACAGCTGCCGCGAGATGCGGTTGTACACCGAATCGTGGGCGCCAGGCGACCTGCTATTTTTCAGATCCGTGTACGGGCTGCGCCCCCCGATCTGTCTCGAGCTGCGCCGTGTGGGCGTGTCGGGCACCTGCGTCCCATAGAACGACGCCGAGTTCCTCTGGTCGCCTCCAGGCGAACGCGGGCCGGCGGGCACCGCTGCGCTTCCAGCCGGTGCATCGTCCCTGAGCTGATAGCCCTGCTTGGGCGCGCCGCCGTTGGACGTGATTGGCGCCGCACTCGCCAGCCCCGCTTGTGGCATGGGCGGCAACCTGCTCTCCCTCCTCGGCCCCATCCCCTGACGCATGCCGCCGCTTCCGGGCGTTCCGGGCGCACTGCCCGCGACCGAGCTGCGCGCCGGACTGCCGCCAACCGCAAGCTGGAGCGTGTGCATCGTCGCCATCTGCTGCTGCAAAAAGTCGCCCGTGCCCGGGCGCATGCGCAGCAGCTTCATCGCCATGTCGAGCGAGCCGTTGGCGGCCGCCTCCGAGTCGTCCTCCTTCTTCTCCTGCTTGCGCTTCTTGATGGTGCCGAGCGAGCGCTGGTTGAGCACCGACTTGTTCTTGGCACGCCGTTGCGTGCCCGCACGGCGCATCTTGGCCTGCATGCCGCGCACGCACTCCATCATCAGCTCGTCCGTCGACTGGTCGTGCAGCAGCAGATACGACAGGATCTCGCGGTACTTGACGCCCTGCAGCACGTCCAGCGGCACGCCGTGCGTCACGCCCGTCTCGGCGTCGTAAGCGTTAAAGTAGTTCTTGAGGAAGCCGAGCCACTTGAACACAATGTCCACCTCCTTGTCCGAAAGCTGCGACATGCTCGATGGCGCATCGGACAGCGGCGGCACGAGGATCGACTCGATGATGTTGAGCACCTCCTTCCACACCTTGGTCAGCACCAGCAGCGCCTCATCCTCGGACAGACTGCCCTTGAGCGTCGCCAGACACTCGTCCAGATAGTCGAGCAGCGGCGTGATGGCCGCCTCGATCTCGTGGTCCGTCAGCTGCGCAGGCCGGTTCTTGGGCTTCGCCTCGGCCTCCACCGGCGGAATCATTGACGCGTTGGCGTTGGTGCTGGCCAGCGCAGACGCGTACAGCGCCTTGACATTGCCGATCGCCTTGTCGAGATTGATGCCGCTCGTCTTGACGAGCGTCTTGAGCAGCGAGCGCGACAGGCACTGTCGGATGAACACCGACATCTTGTCGACGATGATGCGCACCATGTCGCTCTCGGCGCGCTTGAGCGAGCGGAAGGCACGCCCAAAGTGGTACAGGATGTCGTCGCGCTCGCCTTCCATGCTCACGCGCATCAGCAGACGGCCCTGCGTGTCGAGGTCCATCCACAGCTCGTGCGAAAGGAAATCGCCAAAGTAGCGCGGATCGAGCCGCAGATACGCGCGTCCGCACAGATTGTGATCGCCGACAAGCTTGCGGTCCCACACGGTGGCAGCCAGCCACATGGGCTGCTCGACGTGCACGTCAAACACCTCGTCCCACCGCGGCTCGGACGTCTCGTAGATCGTGCGTGTCTTGGCGATCTTCTGTCCGCGCTCGTCGCTCAGCGTGACGAACGAGTCGATGCGAGGATTGCTGCTCGAGTCGCGGATCGGCTGCAAGTTCTCGCCCAGCACGATCTTGATCGAAAAGATGAAGCGGTCGCGGCTGCGCTTGTCGGCCACCTCGGGCGCATGACGCTTGACAATCTCGGCCTGCTTGTCGGCATCGATCTTTTGGTAGAGCTTGTCGAGCAGCACACGCGCGGCCTCGATGTTGTTCAGACGCACGCAGGATGTCGCCTGAAAGTGGAACGGCTCCACCTTCTTCTCTCCCGCCAGCGTCTGCTTGGCCTTGACCATCCACGCCGACTGTTTCTGCGCCATATCCTGGTCCTCGGCCGTACGCGGGAACATCTCCTCCATGAACATCTCCTCCACGCGACTGCAGTACTGCTCCACGGCGCGGCTGACGATCTTGGCGAGCGTCGTGAGGAAGCGTGCGTTCTGATAAGCATGCGGCCACTTGAGCCCCAGGATAAAGTCGACCGGCTGCTGCAAAGCTCCAAAGAGATCGTCGATACTGCTGCTGTGCACTGCACCTTCGCTCTCGATGGGCGTGAAGCTGTCATTGGCGATGGCATTGTGCACCCATTCGGCGGTCTTCTTCTCCGAGTTGATGAGCCAGTGTCGGATGTGCGGCTCGAACCAGTCTGTGATGCTGAAGCTGAGCTCGGAGTCGGAGCAGAAAGCCTGGTACATGCGGAGGAGCGCCTTGACCCGATTATAGAGCGTGAAGATGTCCTCGAACGCCAAAGGTTCGTGCTCGCGCGTGGCGTGGTCGACCACCTGCTGCTTCATCGACTCGAGATCGTCGAGGAAGAGCGGAACCTGCTTTTCGAGGAGGAGCGAGACCGGATCGACCGAACCCAGCACGGGCTCGGGGTATCTCTTGTCGAGGCGCTTTGCGCCCTTTTCGAGCCAATCGAGCAGCTGGACGAGCGGCACCACCTCGTTGGTGACGACTTGCGAGAAGAGCTCGGTGGTCTTGGCAGTGTACTCGTGGATGGCCATGATACGGATGGCGTCTTTGAGCTCTTCGACGTGCGACTCGATGGCGACGGGCTCGGCGTCAAGACGCTTGTCCCTGCGAACGAAGCCGGAAGAATGCAGGTCCTGCAGCATGGTGAGGTAGGGCTGGATCTCTTCGGTCTCGACGTTGTGGATGTCCTGGAAGGTCTCGTAGAGGAAGCGGATGAAGGACTCAAAGAGCGCGGTGTAGAGCCTGACGAGCGACGTCTGATCCAAACGCATCCAGTGGGCAAATTCGTGCTCGGACAGCAAGCGCATCACGGTGGTGAGCGACTCGGACACGCAGTCCAGTGGCACCTCGCCGTTATCGTACTTGTCCTTGATGACGTGCAGGTTGGAGACGCCGAGGAAGGATGCGGACAGACGCCAGCGGAGCGCACACTCTGTGAGCAGGTCGGCGTGGCTCTTGGACAAGATGCTGAGCGAGACCTCTTCCTCCTCGGGCTGGTGCTTGATCATCTCGAGGTCGTAGTCGATGCAGATCTCGAGTGCTCGGTGGTAGTAGGCACGGGGATCGGGCGGAATGTAGACGAACGAGTCGTCTTCGTTGCCGTCGACTGAGAGGGCGGCAAACTCGGCATCGGGCGTGGCGGTTGGGCCTTCGGTGGCCGGTGAGCTGCTGCCCTGCGCGCTGCTGTACGATTCTGGCCGCGCCGGGTTGGGTCTGACGGGCGATAGACCTGGCACATCGTTTGAGGTGCTCTTGAGAAGTTCGGGGTTGTTCTGGCACATCTCCATCATGGTCTGCGAGAGCGACGCGAGCTCCTGCGCCCTCCAGCGCTGGTAGGCCTCTTCCGAGTCAAAGTCGTCTGGACGCCCTGGCCAGGGTTGTTGGAGGTTTACATTTTTGACGCATCGCTTTAGATCAGTCATGGCTGCCTGCTCGGTGCAGCTCTTCTTGATGAATTCGACGTCCTGGCTGAGCTGGTTGAGATCGACGGAAAAGAGAGTGCCGACGGTGCGGACCATGCTGGACTCGGCGAGTGGATTGGACGCTGTCGGGAAAGCGCTCGCGGAGCTGGCTCGGCGGCTGTTGCTGGCTGAGCCTGCGCTCATGTACTCTTTGGCGGCCGAGTATCCGTTGGAGCCTGCGGTGACGCTGGTGGACGTACTGGCGGAAGCAGCTGATGTGGGAGCGAGCTTGGACGAGTAGCCCTCGAGGCGGTCTGTGAGCTCGCGAGGCACGCCGCTAACGGTCTTGAGACACTCGCGGATGATGGTGACAAAGTGGCCGACCTGGTTGTTGAGCTCCTGCTTCCACTCGTCGCCGGCCGTACGCTTCTTGAGGCTGGCCTGTGCTGTGGTGACAAAGATGAGGATGAGCTCTTCGATCTTTCGGTTCTCCTTCATCTGCTTTTGGAACGAGGCTTCCTTGAAGGTGCCGTAAAAGATGCCGATGGTCTGCCTGAGGCTCTGATCTTTGAAGTTGGCATCGCGGCCCATGGCGATGAGTTCGAGGCGGTCGTTGAGCCTTTTGATGAGCTTTTCCGGGAAGCGCGCTGATTTGGAGGAGCCACCGACGTCGCGGATCATGTCTGCGAGGCCGGCAAAGCCCATCCAGCTGTCGCCTTTGGAGCTAGGCTCGGCGGCTTTCTTTGTCGTGGCTGGCGATGCGGAGGCGGCTGCATTTGCGGCGAGGCTGTCGCGAGCCTTTGCCTTGGCTTCCCTGCGAGCTTGTGTGAGATGCGCATGGTAGGCGACCTGGAGAAGGAATACGTAGACGTCTCCGTCGGTCATGGAAGCGGGAGGAGCATAGCCGCTGCGGTTGCTCTTGGTGCTGCGTGTTGTCATGGTGGTGGTGGTGGCTGTGTTGGTGTATGCCGGTGATGAATGGGTTGTGTGGAGGCGAGTTGGTGACTATCAAGGTGCTCCGCCAGGATCAAGGTATCGATGTCAGTCGCATGGACGAGTAGGCGTGAGCATGGCGAGGGCGGTTGTGATTTGCGGGCAAGATTGCGCAGCTGAGCGCGTGCTGAGTTCGGCGAGGGTATATGGAGGTGGATCGGAACCGCGCCGAGATGCCAACTCCAGCGCCGAGCGTTGAGCGTTGAGCGTCGGGTGCTGGGCAGAAGGAGGGGCCCTATCGATGTGATGCGATGGATTGGGATGTGGAGATGCGAGACGATACGCCGGTCCGCCGGTGGAAGGAGTCTGGCGGAAGTGCCGACCGACTGATGCTGGCTGACGCACCGTCGAGGCGGGCGGAGCGGAGCGAGCGTGGTTTGCGTGTCGCAACTCGGCTCCACGGCTCAAGCAAGGCGCGACATCGACCAACACAGGCTCCCCACCGTCGTCCGTGCGTGCGTCATTTTTGGCCCCCTCCCGCTGCCCCGGCTCTACCGACGGACGCTTTTGCGCGTGCGTCACATTTCGTGATGTTAGGCTTGGGGTTTGCGCTTACATAATCTGGCGGCTGCCGATTTTTGTCGAGGCTATGCGTTTCGGTTCTTCTTGCTCTTGACATGGCGGTCAGGGCAGTGATCTTCTTCCGGATCTTCCGACACCTTTCCCACCCGGCCTCGCATCGCATCGCATCGAATCGAATCTGTCAGCGTCGGCAACTCCCCGAAGCATAGACATCATGGCTTCCCGCGCCGCATCGATCGCCCAGCGGGCTCAGCTGCGCAGCTCGCCGCTGCTGGCACTGCGTCCGCGCCCCGCCTCGTCGATCGTCCCGGGCTCGTCTCGCTACGCCTCCGCGCCGAGGAGCTTCTCGGTTGCAGCATCGCCATCGCGCTCCTCGCTCTACTCGTCCGCAGCCTCGTCGCGCTCGAGCATCGCGTTGGCAGCCGGCACCCGCCTCTCCGCCGTCGGCGCAACACCGTTCGCGGCTACGGTTGCGCATCGAAACCTCTCGCTGTGGCCGTTCTCCAAGCCGTCTCCCCAACAGGCCGGGGCGTCACCGTTCGTTTCGGAAGTCGAGCAGAAGAAGGATCAGGCCGTGGAAGCCGCTAGCGAAGCCAAGCAGGCTACCGAACAAACCTGGCACGATGCCAGCGCCTCCGTCGCGGACGGCGTGCAGTCTGCGCAGGATGGCGCCTCGGACGCGGCTGCCTCGCTCAAGGAAAAGGCGTCGGAGCTGGCGCACGACGTGCAGGAGCAGCTGAGCCACATCGACACCACTGCGCTGTCGACGGCCACCGAGTCGCTCGGCGGTGCGATGGGCGTCAAGGCGGGCGAGCTGAGCGAGCTCGGACTGACCAACTGGTTCTCTCCGCCCGGCTTCCTCACCAACGTGCTTGACATTGTCGGCTCCACCACCGGCCTGCCCTGGTGGGGCACGATCATGGTGACCACGGTGGCACTGCGTGTGCTCATTGCGCCCGTCAATGTCGGCGGCCAGAAGAACGCCATCCGCCTGGGTAACATCCAGCCGCAGATGAAGCGCAACATGGACGACATCAAGCACTTCAAGGCGGCGGGCGACCAGATGCAGATGCAAAAGGCGGTCATGGACACGCAGAAGCTCTTGCGCGACAACAACGCCAACCCGATCGGCTCGCTCATCCCGCTTGCAGTGCAGCTGCCGCTCATGTTTTCGTTCTACCTTGCGCTGTCGCGACTCGCCACATCGGGGTCGGAGACCTTTGCGCACGGCGGACCTTTCTGGGCAGTCGATCTGACTTCGCCCGATCCGACGTGGATTCTTCCCGCCGTATCGACCGCCGCCACTTTTGCAGTGGCCGAGCTTGGGTTTAGGTTCGGCACGACGGGGCAGGCGGATCCGAGCCAGACGCAGATGATGAAGTACATCTTTAGGGGTCTGATGCCGGTGCTGGGTTACTTTTCCACCACCTTCCCCGCGGGCGTGCTGGTGTACTGGGCGACGACGAATGTGTTTTCGGTGGTGCAGCTGTTGGTGCTGCAGGTGCCCGTGGTTCGTCAGTGGGCCAAGTTCCCCAAGCGCATCGTACACCCCAAGAACCCCTATGCGGAAGAGAAGGAGGGTTTTATGGGTAAGCTGCGTGCGGCGCGCGACAAGCTCTCGGACTCCAACCCTACGGTCAAGCCGGTGGAAAAGTTCGGGACTGCTGCAAATGCTAGGAAGGAGGCGCTCAGGGAGATTCTGGATGACAAGGCCGCGTACGATGCAGAGCCAAAGAGCGCTGCTGCGGATGCAGAGGCTAGGGAGGCAAAGAGGAACAGAGATCGTGTTCTCAAGGCCCGCCAGCGCCGCGCACGTCAGTGAATCCACCAACACTTCCGCACACCTACTACCAACCCACCACTCTCGCTCCCTCCCCCCATCCTGTATAACATCACCTCCCAAAATGCACACTGTCACACCTATGCACGCCGCCTCACACGATCGCTCTGGAGTGACACACGCTTTTCCTGTCAGGCGAACCCCTCTCGACCGCAGCACAAACATGGGGGCACATTGCGTTCGCGCGCGACTGAATTGCGATGTGGGTGAGGCCGGGGAACTAGTCAACATTGGTGAGCGGATTGCGCTGATCACCACCTCCCTCCTGGGGCACATCCTGCGCGTCCACAACCGGCACGTCCTCGGTCTCGTCCCTCACCCTATGCACGGGAGGCTTCCAAATATTCGGATGCAGCAGCCTCTTCCAGTACGGAATCGTAAGCCCTTCCCTGCGCATGCGCATCAGCTCGTTGCGACTCTTGTCCTTGAGCTGCACATTGTTCCAGCGCGCCAGCGTAGTGCTCTCGCTCCCATGCTCGCCGTGCCGCCGCAGGATCTCGGCATACACCTTGAACTTGGGCGCCACCTTCTTGTACCGCGCCAGCTCGTGCAGGCTCTCGAGCAGACACCGCACCTCCGTGTCGGTCCAGTACGATCGGCCCGTCATGTTGTGTCCCGTCACGTACAGGTTGCTGCGCTTGTATGGCTGCACTCGCACCGCCTGCCCAGCCGGCTCGGTTCGCTGCGTGCCCGAACGCGCACGTCGTCCCCGCCCCGCTGGCCGCGTGCGTCGCTGCGCCTCGTCGTCGTCCAGTTCATCCACCTCCTCGTCATCCGACCCGCGGATCGGGTCGTCCTCTTCCGCTGTAGGCTCGCCGCGCGTGCTGCCAGGTCGATACGGCCCGATGCGGCGTCGCACAACCGCATCGCTCGAGTGCAGGATCTGCGCAACCGATTCGGCATTGCGCATCGCAATCGCGTCCACGTTTTCGCCATCCGCCGGCACATCGTCCACAGGCAGCGGCATCGCATCGTCGTCCGCCTCCGGGTGGTAGAACTGCAGCGTACCCGGGCGCGGCCGTCTCGCCGCCAGCGCAGCGTCCAAAGCCGCACGCCGGTCGAGGACCGCTCCGTCGTCGTCGCCCACAAAGTTCGCATCGGGCGTGCTTCGAACCGCGCCAAGCTCGCCGTCCACGCCCTCGGCGCGCTCCTGCGCCCGGTCCCGCGACGCATCGCCCTGCTCGCTGCCCGAGCCTTCCTCCACCAGCCGCCCGGATGCAGTGGACAGGATGCGCGCATCCGATCTCGCAGCGTCGTCAGGAAGACCCCGGCCAAGCCCTGTGGCGCCACCGTCAGCTGCGGCTGCCCGTGCAGCTGCTCGCGTGGCTCGCGTGCTTGTAGTTGCGGCTACAGCAGGCGCGGCGATGTTGTCCGCTTGCTGCGCGGATGCAGCGGCTTGAGCACGCGTCTTGATCGGGCTGGCAGATTCGCGCTTCAGCTCCAGCTGGCGCGGCGCACTGCGCGATCCGGTGCGTCGGGCCGTCTGCGGCTCGCTATCGTCGCTGTCCTCGCTATCTTCGCTGTCCTCGTCCTCCTCGGCCCCTTCTTGCTCCGCATTCTGGTCCTCTTGCTCCGCATTCTGGTCCTCTTGCTGCTGCTCTGCCGATGCTTCGCCCTCCTCTTCCTCTGTCGTAGCCTCAGGAACGTAACTCTTGCGCATGTTCGGCCGTGTGCTTCGCCGAGTTGCACTCTTCGCGGGAACTTCCGCCACGCTGGCTGCGCCGCGAGTTGATTTGGCAGGGCCCTCGGTGACCTCCTTGGCCTTCCTCTTGCCGCTCCTTTTCTTGCGCGTGGCGTTTTCGAGGAACACATCCTCCTCCTCTTCGCCCTGCGAGTCGAAGCGCGACTCGCGCACGGCCGCGGCCGAGCCGTCGAGCATGCGTGCGCTTCTGCGCGCGGCCGGCTCCACCTGGCGGACAAGACGATTCTGCTTGTCAAAGCCGATGCGGCTGGCGCGCTCCTTGGCCGGCGAATCAAAGGGCCCGTCGCGCGTGCGTCGCAGATCGCCGGCACCGGTCGCATCGCTCGTCTCCGATATCTCGACAGCCTCCACCAGCACGCCTCGCTCGTGTGTGCGGCCCGAGCTGTGCAGCGCTGCAGACATCCGCGCCCCAAGCTGGTTCGTCCGCGGTGGGCTCGATGCAATGTCGAGATCCACACTGCTGGCTTCCGCCGCAGCAGCCACCTCGGAGCCCGACTCTTGCAGCATCGCGTCGAGCTCGTTCATCTTTTGCGTCGCGGTCAGATCGGCCTCGCCCTGGTCCTGGCCGCGTCGATTCCTCGTGGTGGCTTGAGACTCGTCATCCTGCAGCATGTCGTCGAGCCAGTTGGCGTACTGCGATGCGAAAGCTTGCGAGGCTTGCGGTCCCTGCGCGGTCGCCTTGGGCGTGGACTGGGTTGGGCCTGCGATCGCGCTGGAGGCATCGTTGAATCGAGAGCTGGAGCTGGGCGCGATCTCGGGCACGTCCGACTCGCTAAACACGCTCGATTCGCGCGCGAGTCGGTCGATGATCAAGGGCAGCGTCGTGGAATGCATGCCCGCATCCACTTCGCGCACGACGTCGCGGACGTATCCAGTGAGGTCAGCCGACATGCTGGCGAACGAAAAGCTATCGCGCATGGCTTCAAAGTCGTAGCCCATGGCCTGGAGGTCGATCTGGCGCACGTTTGCAAACGTCTCGTAGCGCTGCACCATGCGCTCGATTTCGGCGCGGTTCGTGTTGCGCTGGCGCTTGACCCGCTGCAACGAGTGCCGGACAACGTCGCCGCTCATGAGATCGATGAGAAGGTCCGACGCGGCGGTGCGTGCCTCTTCTTCGGTCATCTCGCCCGCCCTCGCGGCGCGGACAATGCGCTCGAGCCGGTGGATGAAGATCTGGATGCTCATGTCGAGCAGCATGTTGAGCACCTCGTCGGTGAGCTCCCAATCGAACGGCAGGATCCAGCGCAGAAAGATGCGGCGGGCGTCGCTGAGCTCGCTGACGTTGCGCAGCGGCGCACGCAGCACGTCGGCGCTCGTGACGAGCTGTCCGGAGCGTCGGCCGTACTCGGCGGCTTGCGTGGGCAGCTGGTGGATGTAGTGCACAAACGTGGCGCAGTTGGCCATCTTCATGGCCTCCTCGAATCCGTCCGGCAGCGGCTGGCCTGCCGCATTGAGCGAGCGCTTGACCTCGTCAATGTCGACAAAGTGGTGCATGTACTGCGCCTCTGCGAGCAGCTGGTTGGTCTTGTAAGACTCGAACGGCGCCCAGTTGCGCATCATGTCGTCGAACGACTCGGGCCGCCATCCGAGCGTGTAGAGGTCCATGTAGAAGTGGAGGACGCCTTTTGCGTTGATGACCAGCGCCGCACAGCGCTCTTCGATGGTCGGCACGTCGAGACGGCCATCTGGAAGCGCCAGCGAGGGTCGAAGGCGCTGCCCGGGTCTGGCCATGGTCGTGTTGCCCGCAGATTCGTCTGCCGAAGTGTCGTTTAGGTCGAGCTTTGCGGAACGCCGGGAAGCGCGGTTGGTGGCGCCGGACTGTTCGGATCGTCGGCTGCGCGCTGTGTACATGCTGCGAGAGTCGGACCGCTCCGAGATCGTAGTGCGGGCAAGCGGTGCGCTCTGCCTCGAGGGCCTAGAAGCCTGGGAGCGCATGGACGAGCTGACGGCTGAGGGTGGTGCGGCGATCGACTTCCTCTCGGGCCGGATGCCGCGCTTTTGTGTGGCGCGAAAGCGGTCGAGCGCGGACTGGGTGGTGTCGAGCTGAGCATTGTCGATCATGACGCGTCGGTTGGGTCGCGGGGTGACCTGTTCGAGGACGAGCGCCTCGTCCATGGCGTCGTCCTCGTCATCTTCATCGAGGCGCTCCGGGATGTACACCACTGGCTGGGGGTCTTTGCGACTGCTGCTGTTGCTGCTGCTGCCGCCACCATCATCTTCGAATTCGGAAGCAGATTCGAGCTGCATGCGATAGGCATTTGCGGGTTGAAGCGAGGTGGTAGTGCGCCTTCTGGCCATGCGGTCATACTGATTGCGCTCGGCCGCTGCCGCCGCGGAAGCTGATGTGGATGCGGCGACGGACGCGCGCGTCCTTCTGGAGCTTGAGGCCACACTGGCCATGGTTGCGTTCTGTTGATATCCGACTATGCCGATCTATCACGAGATCATGGCCGGGATCGCCGCGTCGTGGTATGCTGTTGGACGCGTTCCGGTATACGTCGATATGGGGGCTCAGCTTTTGCTCAATATGGATGGATGTAGGGAATGAAGTGCGGATGGATGCAGGAAAGCAACGTGATGGTCCCGCTCGAACCAAGCGCCCAGCTGTGGAAATTCCGTGGAGCTGCGCAGCCGACCCAAAAGTGACACCGCCCGACGCGTGCGGCGTGGAGGCGTCCCCTGACCCCGGCGCCAGACCGACGCGTCTCGCTCGGCCCTTTGTCACGGCTCAGGTTTTCTTCAAACTCGACCTCATCTTACCATCGCTTCATCACGGCCTCCCCGCCATTTCCATACAATCATGCTCGCTTGGCCACATGGAATCCACTGTAGGCATGCATCTACTCGAGACTGACATTGACTGACATGATGATTTCGAGAGAGGAAAGGAGACTCTAATGTTACAAGCAATCGACGGCGACCGCACCCGCGTCCCGTCGGATGTCCTCCATTCAATGATGATGACCGGAGCAATGCCAGCGCAGGTGCGAGTCCTTGTGCTACTGCTGCTGCTGGTTTAGACAGACTGCGGCCTAGGAGACCGAGTTGCATGAGAATGGGCTTCCAACCGAGCCGGTGTTGTACGAGTCGCGGATCGAGATCGCACTCGCCCAGACACCCGCCACGCAGATGACGGCCGAGATGGCAATCACGAGCACGGCGACGACGAGGCCGACGATCTTGCGCCACGACTCCACCCAGCGGCCCTGGTTGAGGTAGAGCCACATGACGGCGCTGAGGCCCGTGAAGAGCGACCAGAAGAGCGCCGCCTCGAGGCCGAGGAACGACGAGAAGAACGGGATGAGCTCGGCGAGGATGAAGGCGAGCACCCAGGTGAGCGCGTTGATGAGCGTCCACACGATCCAGCCGAGCTTGGTCGAGTTGTGGATGTGCTGCGGGCGCGAGCGGAAGACGATGATGTACAGATGCTTGTTGGCCACCTGTCCGCTCTCGCAGCCGGCGATGAGGATGGTGGGCAGCGCCAGGCCGTACGCGATGCGGCTCATGGTGTACGAGAGGCTGTTGAGACTGGGCGACGTGGTGTACTGGCCGAGGTTGTTGTAGATCACACCGCCCACGATGAGGTAGAGCACCAGCTGGACGCCCACGAGCACAAACAGACTCTTGCGGAAGTCGGTGGGCTTGCGCATCTCCGAGATGATGGGCAGGTAGCTCGGGATCGCACCGAAGCTGACAAAGAGGTTGAGCACGTAGAGGAATCCGGTGAGGAAGTCGACCTTGATGCCCGGTGCCGGACCGAAGGCGACCACCTTGATGGGCGGTGCACCCTCGGGAGCGTTCTGCGGGCCCGTCACGCCGCTGGCGATCATGGCAAAGATGACGACGACGACGATGGAGCTGAACGAGACAAACGCCGAGATGGAGAAGAGCTTGTACGAGCGCGGCAGCGTGAAGAGGAACGAGATGACGGCAAAGACGGCGGCGAGCGCGATGGCGCACGAGTGCCAGCCGAGCACGTGGAACGCCTGTGCGCCGAGCAGCACATGGTTGCCCTGCAGGAAGACGGAGAAGATGAGCTGCGCGGCGCCGAGGAAGCGCGCACCCCAGGGCCCGAACATGAGGAAGCCGGCGTCCTGCAGGTTCTGGACGCCGGGGAAGCGCATCTTGAGCTTCCAGTACTGGTCGCCGGTGTACCAGCAGATGTAGGCGAAGAGGAAGGTGAGCAGCACGAACGGCACCACGCCGAGCGAGACGGCGACGAGCGGGATGCTGAGGATGCCGAGCGCGATGGCGTAGGCGACCTGGTTGAAGAAGGCGCCCTTCCAGCCGAGCGTCTTGGGGATGGCGCCGTGGTCGTGTGCGTTCTGCTGCGCCTGCTGCACCTTGGTCACCTCCTCAATGTCGCTGACCTGCACATTCTGGCCCTTTTCCGACGTCTCGTACATCTGTGCGCCACGCTCGCCGAGCAGCTCGAAGAGGTAGCTGTCCTGCCACGACTTTGCGCGCTCGCCCGAGGGGAAGAGGAACGACGAGCCGACGGGCCGCGACGAGGTCTCGGACTTGCGTTCGGGAGAGGGCGAGGTGCTTCGGTGTGTGTCGCGTGCGACGGCGCTGGTAGTGGTGATGCTGTCGTTGCTCAGACGAGCCGGGGTTTCGTGATTGGAGGATGCCATTTTGAAAGGGGGCGTTTCGCGGCTTGGCCGATTAAATAGACACGATGCAGAGATGTGAAGCGGTGGGCGCTGGGCGTTGCGATGCGTTGCGATGCGTTGCGATGTTCGGATTCCAGCTTGGTGATGCGAAGAACGGGCGCCAGTTGCGGAGAGTGTGATGAAGAATCGAGGAGATGCGAGCGAAGTCGAAACCTTGAGCCAGCTAAATCCAGCGGAAGTTGCCGGTGTACTTTAGCAGCGACGGATGAGCCGATGCCGTTCGGAAGAAGGAGCACGCCGAATTGGAGAAAGAAACGGACTTGAGCTTGATGATGCGCAGCGATGGCGTGATCCGTAGTCGCAGATACAGAGGAGCCAACCTTAAAAGGGGACGCGTGGTGAGGGAGCGAGCGGGACGGATGGTGGGGAAAGGAAAGGAAACGGAACTCAAGGCACGCCGAAGACTGTTTTTTGTCCGTGATGGGATGGGGAGGGGCGTGGGAGCTAGATTGGCTGGTATCATATGGCAAGGGCCGACGGAGGATCCGATAGCTTGCTTGCGCAAAAGATCGTTTGCGCACCACGAACCCCCACCAAAGTCACCCCTTTGCCACTCCTCGGCGCCCGTCTGGTCACGGTGTGCGCGGGCCCCGCCTCGGAGCCAATGGATTGAGGCGAGCATGGCGGCGCACACCCAGGGTCTCTTTGCTCGCTCACCAGGCTATCAGATGCACTTCCTACTTTTGCTCGCGCCAGACCTCTCTCTGCTTCTGTGGCCAAGCCTTTTGCATCTGCATGCGTTGGTGCGCAGCGTCGGGTCTTCTAGCGGTTTGACTTGACCATGCCCACTTGCAAAAGGTGGGCTCACATGACCCCGCCCTGAGCGCCGCCTCGTTCCCTCTCACATTCTTTGACCCTTGCCTTCGCCTCTCGAGCGCCCGCTTGTTCAGAACAATGGCCAGCCTGGCCTTACGATGACTCCACCACGCTCTCGTTTGAGTTCTCTGCCGAGGAGGGAGCGTGGGGGTCGGCTTTGAGGCTGCTTGGGTCGCGTTGCGGTGCACACGTCAAGCGCATGCGCTGCGCCTTTCTGCCTTTCTTTCTTTTTTTTTTTTCTGGAAATTTTGGCGCAGCTGCAGGCCAGAGACGCAGACGGATTGAGCCTCGGCTGCCTAAATTTCGCACATCTGCAACGTCACCTGCCCTCCCGTCAGCGCCAATCCTCCGACGACCAGCCTCGTCGGAAACGCAGCCCGGATCGGCGCCGCCTCGCCGCTCGATTCGACCCACGCATTGCTGTTCGAAGTTGGACCCGGCCCTGACTCCCCCACCCCGCCCCAAGCCCACACACAGTAGGCTTTGTATAACTCAGTTCGGTATGTCCGGGTACCTTTGTCCGGTTACCGTTCGTCCGTCTGCCTTCGTCGAGGCCAGTGTCGGCGCTGGAGAGGAAGAAGGTGGGCGGAGGAATGCAGCTCAAAGTTCGTCGTCGGAGCATGCTGACGAAATTAAAATTTATTAAAATAACGGTGGGTTGAGGGAGGTCTTTGTTCATGCATATGGCGCGTCGCTTCGGCCGCTGACGTCGATGCGATTGGTCGACTTTTTATGGCCCACGGCCCGACTCTCCTTGCCCATTGGCCATCACCTCAGCCATGCTGAGCAGGCCAAACGTGACTCCAACCCTGGACTGATCAAGCAGCGACTTCGAAATCTAGGCCTAGAATGCTATTCCTCGAGTGTATGAGCTTGATTGCTACTGTGTGGGTGTCGACGCTGCAATGGTGGGAGGGATCTGCAATTCCGTGGGTCGAGCGGCGCATGTGCGGCAACTTGAGCGGCAAGGCTCGGAAATTTTTTTGGCCTCGGGCGGGTTGCCAAGAAGGCTCGCTCGAATTTGGACAGGCGGAGGCTGAAAAAAGTAAATTGCAACCCACTCCCAGGACCTGACCTTGCATTCGGCACGGCTTCCGATTCCGCCAATCACGTCCAGCGCCCCTCCTAGCAGCGCGACCGGCACAATAGGCTTCTGCTCGCTACAGAGCTGCGAATTGGGACGGAGGGCGAGAGGGAGAAGGGACGATCTATGGAGTAAACCCGATTCGATTCAGATCGGCGCTCATCATGTCTTTCTGGCTTCAGGCTTTACTCTGCGGGTATGCTCACGCTGATTACCCCGCGGGGCAGAAGCTGGATAACAAGGTTCCACACCATGCGGGGAAGATTACGGTCATGATGCACATGCATCGTATGTGCATGTGGGGACGAAGACAGCGCCACGATGATCGTACGAAGAACGGACGAAGGGACGAGCGTCGTGGCCGAGATTGCGACCGTTCAGCCCGGTTGGAATCGGCGTTTGCTGCCGATTCCACCGCCAATATGCGTGTCCCGATATGCAATCGCATCGATCTGGCCGTCAAATCCTGCTGGGCCGAAGCCGACGCCGCCGGCCGATGCATGCCGCTCGTAGCCGCACCCCGCGCGCATCCCCTCGTCTGTCGTCAAGCCAATCAATCAAGTGCTTGGCTTGACGCGCAGACATCCGTGTGACTGAAGCCGTCGATGTGGGGGACAGCAAAGCATGCGGTCGAGTGCGGGGTAGAGAAGATGCCGTGCATTGCCGGCATGGTACACTACCGTCATGCAGCGCTTCTCGGCGACTTGCACGGCCGTCCAGCAACCTTCCAACGCTCAATACCACATAGACGCCGAATGTGCACAGTCACGCAAGGCTTGCGATAGCTGAATGCAACTCCTTATTGCCTGTTCCGCCGCCTTACATAGCAACGAGCCTTTTGGCAACCGAGATCTTGTACATCGGCTGCCACCAGATCTGGATCTCGTCGACCGAGCTCACACACGCCAACGCGGTAGCCCAGCCGGGCCCGACAAACCCCTCGCCTGCCACCCTGCCGTGAGCGGGCAGCACCAGTCCAGGCGACCTCTCTTCTGCTCCCTGTGGCGGACGTAACGGCCACGGCGTGTGCTTTCTGAATCCCTTTGGAGGTGGGCGCCAGGGCACAGCGCTGCGGCCGGGATCGTCGATAAACGCCCTCCATGTGATTTGGCCTCGGGGAATGTTGGGATCGCCAAGCACCTTGACTGCTTCGAGCACGCGTGCTCCCGGCAGCGCCGCAGCACGACTGATGCGCGTCTGCTCGTACATGTCGTCGCTGCTCAAAAGCGGTTCGGATGGCCACTCGGGCAGAGCCGGGTCGTGCTCAAAGTCGTGTGCGCCCAGAGTGCGCGCGCGGATGTAGAGCAGCTCCACTCCGTGCGGACCGTACGTCATGCTGTATAGACCCTCCATCAGGCTCCAGTCGAAGTCCGCGTGGGCGGGATCATGAGAAGGGCCGGGAGCAACGTGGTCGTACTCTACGTCATCCGGTGCCGACGCTGGCGTACGCGCCGCATCAGCGCCAAACGAAGAGAGCGATACGGGCACGGCCACCTCGTGATCCATTGTGGGCTTGCGGAGGGCACACGGGACGAGGGCAGAGATTCGATCCGGATTTTGAATCGGAAAGAAGCGCGGTAGCTCGTCGAAAGCATAGTCATCGGTCGGGCCTGGCCTGTATGGTGGAGGCGGCGCCATGGTGATCGAGTCGATTGCTAGCCTCTCTCCTTGGATCAGCCATCTCCTTTGCGGGTCCATACGCTCCCAGATCCCGGACATACCGATCTGCACATCCGCCAATGTGCTCCACTCGACCGCACGGATTGCAGGCAGCAGTGCTGGTGGCGGGAAACTGATGGGCGGTGGCGGCCTAGAATTTGCTGCTAAGAAGACCGCATTGCGCATCTGGACATCCCAGTACGGCTGACAAGGTGCCAGCCGCACGCGCACCATGCCCTCGTTGCTGTCTGCCGAACGCGTCGCGACAGCGTCCGAGAGCCGGTAGGAACGGTAGTCCATGGCACCCACCACAGTGCGTTCGATAGGGCCGACGAGCCGCCGTCGTAGATTGATGTGGGCCGGATCATAGTCTTCTTGGCGCTCGAAGGCGAATCTGAACAACGCATCATCCCCGGCGGCGTGCTGCAAGACGCGGTCGATCTCCTCTGCCTCGTCTTCGAACAGGAGCTCGTCATCGCTGTCATGAAGCTGACCGCCCAGCCGTGCTCGGTGTAGCGCACGGGAGGCGCCGCGTGGGTCGACGCTCCGCAGCCACGATTCGCTCGAGATATGCGCGCGGACGTCGCAGATAGCAGCGTCCGGTTTTTCGGCGGATGCTTGGGATTGAATGGAGGCGGGATGGGTGGGCGGGGCAGGGCCAAGCCGGGCATCGTCCCAGCTGTAGTGCCAAAGATCTTCAGTGCGGATGCCCGGCTCACACAAGTCGGTGCGAATTTGCGTGAGGCTGCGGCGCAGGATGGTGCCCTGACCGATGACGCTCGAGCTGCTGGGCATGGGGAAGCCGACTACATCGGACCAGCGAGCCATGTCGCTATCGAGTCCTTGCAGGCGGTTGGTCGGGTAGATGCGCTGGCACACGATCGATGGCGACTGCCGCCGCGGGGGACCTCGCGGAGTCTCAGCATCAGTTTGTATGGCCTCGCTTCGAGCTGCTGCTTTGTGGCCATCCGCATGGTAGTCAGTGTAGGTGAAGTGCATGTCGAGAACGATGCGAACAACCATGCCGTAGGAGGGCAAGTCCGAGGCCCACCATCCGAGCAGCGATTCGGTGGGCCTGATGAAGCGCACATAGACCTCGTGCAGCGAAGCGGCGCCTTTGAAAAGGCTGAGGTCGAGTTGAGCCTGGTCGTCTGTGTCGTCTGTGCCGTTTGTGCCGGCTGGTTGGCGGACGAATTCGGCTGCGATGGGCCAAGAGGGTGGATGGATGGTATCGGCCTGCATACCGTAGTCGGGATGCCAGAGTGGTAGTGTCGACTCGAGGGGGTGGATGGCGGGTCCGCGCACCGGTGGGCTGAGTGTGTGGATGGCACGTGCTACGAAGGGTCTCCACAGCACGTCATGCAGTGCGACCTGGCGGATGAGGGAGCAGGTGGAGGCGACGTGGGCCAGAGCAGCTGCATCGAGGTAGCCGAAGATGTCGATGAGCACCTCGTTGGGCAGCTGCTCGATGGCGCTCGGTCCTGTCGGTGTGCCATGAGGGGGCGAGGCGCGCTCGGTTTGCCAGCCGCGCTCCATGGTCGATACTGGCTGACGTTGGTCGGTCCACGCCGGTGAGCTGGAAGCGCCAGCTGGCTTCAAATGGTGGTTTGCGGATGCTGCATCGGCGCCGTGAGACCCTTTCGCTTGAACCGGCTTGCGTGTTGTCTCTCGACAGTCAACTTGCCAGGAAGCAGCTGGTGTGGTTGCTGTCGCTATAGGATGGCGAGGCAATCGAGAGTGCGGCTCAGTTGGTGGTCGGGATGCGAGCCTGACAAAGCTGAGCCAGGCCGAAGCTCCTTTGGCCATCGGACCTGCCGAAGCCGGCGGTGCGGTTGAAAGGCTGCGAAAAAAAGTCGCGGATGCAGCCGTAACGCGCGCTCTCCTGCATGAGCCGCAGATGTGGAGGCGCAGCCGTTGTCACATCGCCGATTTGGGCGTGTAGATGCCTCCGATTCGCTTCGGACCGCCTCCACAAGAAAGAGTTGCCTTTCGGAAGTCGGCCCTCCTTGTTGCTAGACAACCACCATCTTCGGGCTCATCCTCACCTCACCAACGGCAACAAGCGAGCAACGATGGATGAGGCGGCATTGCGGGCAATGATGCCCATGTCCTTTGGCAAGAAGCCCGCCAAAAAGACTGTCGCTTCACCCCGCGCCGACGCAGCCGCGCCCGTCTCGGCCGCGTCCTCGAGCACTCTATCCGCCAGCGTGCTCGGCAAGCGGCCGGCGCAACCCTCGCCTGACGCCGAGGAGGACGATGGTTTGACGCCAGAGGAGCGGCATGCAAATGCGGAGGCAGAACAGCGCGATCGCGAGCGTCGTGCACAGGGCCTTGCCGACTCGGACGACGACAACGATGACAGCGACGACGATGTTGGTCCCCCACCACCGCCACCTGCTGCATCCCACGCCCCACCTAAGCGGGACGTGCGGCTGCCACCACTGGAAAGCGTGACGACATTCTCGGGCGTACACACCAAGACCCTCTCTGCGCTAGCAGTCGACTCGGCCGGGGCGCGCTTCGCCCTCGGCTCGTACGACTACACGCTGTCGCTGTACGACTATGGCGGGATGAACGCCTCGCTCTCGCCCTTTCGCACGTTCGAGCCGGGAGGAAGCGCTCCCGTTGTGGATCTGTCGTTCTCGCGCGATGCAGCGTCTCTGCTTGTAGTAAGCTCGACGAGTCAGGCCAAGGTGTACTCGCGCGATGGGGCGCAGATGGCAGAGTGTGCAAAGGGCGATCCGTACCTGCGCGACATGCGACACACCAACGGCCACGTAGCCTCTCTCACCGCCGGCGTCTTCCACCCCAACGACGCCAACCGGTTCGTCACCGCGGCGGAAGACAGTACGGTGCGCATCTGGGACGTCGAAACTGCCCCGCGGAAGCAAGTCGACACGGTGGTGCTCAAAAGCAAAGCTAGGGGTACGCGCACGAAGGTCACTGCGCTCACAGTGACGCCCGACGAGCTATTGGTCGCTGCGGCACGAGATGGCAGCTTGAACTACTGGGATCTGCGTGCGAATCTCAATGCGCGGCCGAGGGGGACGGTGGAGCATGCGCATGCGGCGGATAGCGTCACGAGCAGTGTCGCCGTTCGCAGTGATGGACGGACGCTGGCCACGCGTGGAGGGGATGATACGGTGAAACTGTGGGACTTGCGTTCGTTTCGAAGCCCGCTGGCGGTTCGCGAGGATATGCCGACCACTTCGCCCCACGCAAGTGTGCTGTTCGACCCGTATGGCGGCGACACAGTTATCGTGGGTACGGCTGACGATGGTGGGCAACTGCGCGTGTTGTCGGCGGTGGATATTTCGACGCTGCACGTGCATGCGGTTGCCAGTCCCGTTCGGATGGTGTGGAATGGCGCCACGGACCATTTTTACGCCACGTCGCGAAGTGGCACACTGTCGGTGTTGCACTCTGCCCGCTCGACACGGGGCATCACTTTGGCGCTTGCACGACCAGCCAAAGCGTCCAGCCAGGTTGATTCATACCCCGTTGACGTTGGGGAGGCAGGGATGAGTGAGGCAGCCAAGCGACGCAAGCTCGCCAAGACTCGCCGCGATGCAGCTGCTTCGCACATGCCCCAACCGCCTGTCGCGGGCCCCGGAAGCGCAGGTCGGATTGGGTCGGCTGCTAATACCCATCTCGTCCAGAGTCTGTATAAGCAGCCTCAAGTGCACGAGGACCCGCGCGAGGCACTGCTGAAGTACGCCGACAAGGAGGCCAAGTTCACAAAGGCGTGGGAAAAGACGCAGCCCAAACCCATCTACGACAATCAGGAAGATCAGACGCAGTAATGCCAAATCCTCCCTCCTTTGGTGCGGAATCGTGACCGAGTGTACGTGAATGGACGGAGAGCAAAAAGGATGTGTGCGCCATACTGATCCCCCTTGGCAACATCGTAGACCGAGATCTTTGCTGCTCTCACCGAAAGATGCACGAAAGAGAACCGAGCCCAGTATGGGTGTGTGGCTACGTGCCAGGAGAGACACTTCGTTGCAGTGTGCGAGGATTGGTTCCGTCATCGACATCGACATCAAGCACATCCTGACGCGTTGGGACTCCCCTGCACACCGCTCGCTTTGGGCCGGCGCGGAGAGCTTGCATTGCATCGCACACACAATCGCCACCTCAACCTGATGCCCAGCCCTAGCGCTCAAGACCAATCACCCTCAAGCACACCACAATGCACTCGTTCCTGTATGCAAAATCGCCAGTCTAAAGTTGGATCAGTTTGGACGACAGACTAGTGACCGATGCGCAGCGAGTCGATGCCGTTGGCCAGCGCCGCCTGCCCCGACGCGGGTGGGCTGGGATACCGCACGGACACGGCGCGTCGCTTACCCAGCGCTTTGGCGCTCGGCACCACAGGCGTCTGCATCTCCTCGTCGTCCTGCTCCTTCCTCCCCGCTCCAGGCCTTGGGGGTAGCGGTGGCTCGTGCGTGCTGATGCTCAACGCGGGCGGGGGGATGGGTAGCTGGCTACGCAGCGTCGAGGGTGGTGTGTGGTGCGACGACACCGACGTATCGCGCGAATGCGTCGGCGCGGGCGCACTGGCATGCATCCCCGAGCGGACGCTGTTGCTGTCCGACGAAGGTTCCGACCGCGGCACGGGCAGCGGACGCGACACACGCACCGCCCCACCCACAGGAGACGTGGCCAGCACCGCATTCGACCGCACACCGGACACACCCGCATTGGGCGAGGGCGAACGAGAGCCCGACGCCCGAGCCCCAAGATCCGCACCCAGCAGCCCGCGCCCGCGCCCGGCGCCGAGCTCGTACAGATCGCCCGTGTGCGCATCCTGCGCCATCGCGGCGCGGTCGATGCTCACCTCCACCTTGCTGCGCTCGGTGACCTGACGCTCCTGCTCCTCCTCGTCCATGTGGCGCCGGGCGTCGTCCACCATCCCCACCGCCTCGCTGGCCCGGCCGTGCGCCTCGAGGATGTCCGCGAGCAGTGCCTCTTGGCGCGTCTCGCCCGTCAGCGGACCACGCGTGCGCGACCGATCCGCCTGCGCAGACGCCCAGCCGATCTGCGACGCCAACAGCTCCTGCGACCGCGCCACCTTTTGGTAAAACTCGTCGACGAGCTCCGCGGTCTCGGCGTGCAGCCCCTCGTGCACGAGCGTGTCCATGAGCACCGAGGCGTTGCTGCGTGCGATATGGCACTCTTCGTGCAGCCGCCGCATGTCCTCTTCCTGCGTGACTACCTCGTTCGGAGTGCGGCACGAGGCGTCGGAGCCCTGCAGCGACGTTGAACGCCGCTCCATGGACTCGGCCGCAAGCGCCTCGAGGTTCGAAACGACGTCATGGGCCTCGTTGCGTCGGTGCTCTCTCGCCGGTGGCGGCGCAGGGGCGGCAGGGGCGGACCACGGGGCCCACGACCTAGCCTCGTATGCTGCTGCCTGGTGTGCGCCCACGTCCTGACCGGCTCGATGTTGGGGCGCTTGCGGCGGTGCGATGGACTGCGGCGGTGCATGCCATCCATCGGTGACGGCAAGATGCGCATTGTATGCCCGAGGATGCGTACTGTGCCCCGCGTACGGGGCCGCACGCTGGCCAGGCGGAGGTGATGCGCGCTGCTGCGGCAGACGGAACTCGACCAGATCATTTTCGAGCGCTTCGCCGTCCTTGGGCCTGTCGCTGGGCTTGACGCGATTCCAGCACTTTGTGATCGCCGCCAGCTCGGGCTCGTCGCGAAATTCAAAGGCAAGCACGCCGAGCACCCTGAGCATGGTCTCCTTGACGCTGAGCGGCGTCTTGGACGACGCGACGGTGTCCTCGACCGCATCCAGAAATCGTTTGCTCGCCACATGCTGGCGGAAGCGGTCGGTGGCGTTGAGCGTGAGCAGCGCCCAGGTGCGCACGGCGCGACGTTGGGCGTCGACCGAGCCGTACTTGAACTCCTTGCGCAGCGCTCGCGCCGCTTCTTTGCTGGCCGCGTCCGACTGGCTGACCATGTCGATGAGCGGCAGGATCTCCATCCAGTCCTGATCCTGGACCGCATTGGCCGAGAGCCATCCGACGCGAGACCCTGCGAGCTCTTCGGCTTCCTTGTCCTGGAGGCGCGCAGCGTGCTGCTGGTGCGCGCGCTTGTTCCACCTGTCCATCCATCCACCTTCCTTGGCGCGCTCTTGGTGTGCTTCCATGGGTGAATCTGATGGCGGCGACAAGAGCTGGCCGTCATCGCGATCGCGGCTCGACATGGGCGGTAGGGGTGAAGATGCCAATGCGCGATCTCGGTCCTTCTCGCGGCTCTGCTTGGCTTTCTTGTCCTTGGCGGCTGATGCAAAGGCAAAGAGCTTTTTGGTTTTGGGCTTGTCCTTGTCCTTGAGCTCGGTCAAGGTGGTTTCTTCATAGCGACCCTGCGACATGAGCACCTCTGCGTCGTCTTGGCCGCCGTCGGCACCCGAGTAGACGGGATACGCCGCTACGCGGGACGGACCGCGAGAGGCGGGTGAGCTCTCGTCTGCATCCGAATCCGACTCGTCTTCGTCTGACTTGCGGCGGCGGACGCGCGAAGGGTCAAATGCAACGTGGTCGGTGGTTCCGAAGCGGCCTGGTTCTGGCTGACGGTCGGATGATGCGCCGAGCCCATCGACGGGACGCTGGCGGGGAGGTTGATTGGCTGGACGCAGCGATCTTGGCGGTGAGAAGGCAGCCATTCTGTCGGAAGAGTGCTTGGACTGGAACGAGTTTCTCGGTGCAGCATAGGGGACGGGCTGAGAAGCGCGTTTGTCGCGATCCGACGCTCTGCTGCGATCGTAGGAGGCTCGGGTGGAGGTGTGTTCGGAGGGATGCGAGTTTGGGTCCGAGTAGGAGTCGTAGGGCACCTCGATGCCGCGCATCGAGTGGAATTGGTTCGAATGGCGCTGTTTGTCGGGTGACCGATGAAAAGTCATGGCGTCGGATGGGCCGAAATGCTGGCTGTGACGGTTGTTGGGGGGATACGGCTGCGCAAAGGCGGCTTCGTCGGAGGATCCGCGTGGTGGACGTGAGCGTGACTTGGAAGAGGGAGGCTGGTAGGAGAGGGGCCGTTGGAGATCGGAGTGCTCCGCCTGTGCGGCCATGCGCGCCTGGTACTCGTCAAAGGGGCGCGGAGTGCCAAAGGACGAGCTCGAGGCGGCGGGGCTGGTGGGAGGCAGGGGAGTGATGGTCCCTGCCTCCCTGGGCTTGAAGAACTTCTTCATTGATCAAGCGAGCGGTGCGACAGCATGTGCTTGTGCCATCGACATGCTGTCAGCGAGAAGCGGTTGTGGAGCGAATGTCGGTGTATGCGGTCCTGAATGCCAGACACGTTGACCGGACGTGGTGATGTGCGCTCAGTTGGGGAGAGGGCCGCGCTATAACATGAGCGATGCTGATGCCCGTGGATCGATCCAAATGCGTGGCGATGGTGGCGGTGAGGTGGGTCTAGCGAGGCTGCATGACATTCACTGCGTCGTCGGATGGGTCCGAGGTGGCTGATGCACTCGTTTGCGCAAGGTGGTCCGTTCGTACGTGAGCGTAACCCCGTATGCGCGCCAGTGAGAACAGCTATGAGCGACCGACTGAGCCGGTGGGATAGACGAATGGGTGATGATGGCGCGCACCACGTTCGTCGACTTGGAGGAAGGGATGATGTCGACAGGGTCGAGCGAGTGGGTCTCCAGCTGCGGGGTCTTGCCGAGGCGAGCCGCAGCAGCAGCGTCAGAATCGGGCGGCGAGGATTCCGGATCCCCTCCGGCAAGCCAAAAGCCAGAAAGGTTGCCCTGACCGCCTCAATGCTTGCCTGCCTCCTTAAATATTTAAAAAAAAAGACGCGGCTTCTGAAGGCGATGAAATTCCGGCGTTTCCACGCAGCACAGCCAGCTCAAACCCCCCACCCAAAAAGGAGCTCGTCGGCAAAGCAAATCCAGCACAGCTTCGATTCAGGGTTGCTGCTTTGCACATGTTGCAATGCGTTGTGCTCGCGTTGGCGTCGGCGACTGCAACTTCCAGACCAAGGTGGGGGGGCAAGGGGTTTCGATGTACCAAATTAGAAATGCTTTCCCGGATTCTCTGCGCTTCCGCCCTGTTGGTGGGGCTGAGTTGTGGGCTGTGTTGGGCCACCACGCCGCTACCATACGCTGGGCGAGGGCGGCGCGGACTACCGAAGTCGGTCGGCGATGAGCTCGCTTGGAAATGCCCATGCAGCCCGACCACGCACCGGATCTGGTGCATCGATCTAACAACCTTCAACCGGCCCCAGCCTAATGGCTCGGCTCGACCCTAAAAGACACCTTGGAGATGCTACTAGCTTCAAGCATGCCAACATTCTGCCACACCATGTGGCGTGGCTCCACTTGACCTGCCGAGAACGAAAAAGACGCGATCCGGATATGTCGATTCAAGCTATCTACAAAGGGGTATGCCCCGACGAAGCAGCCAACCCTCGCGGCTACTTGGCGGCTAGCAGTTGCAGGCGTCCTGCTGCTGTCCGCCCTGCTGTCCGCGCAGGTCGACGCCGGGCCTTGCTCCCGCTGCCCCCGAGGCACCTGCAGCACCTGCACGGCTGGCAGCGTTGCGTTGCGAGTCGGCCGCCTGCTCGAGCGGCAACTTGCGCGCAATCATGGTAAAGAGTTCCGACACGTTGGATGAGTCCTTGGCCGAGGTCTCGAGGAAGAGCAGGTTCTCCTCCTGCGCGTACTTCTCCGCCTCCTCGGTGGGGACGGCGCGACGCGTGCTCGCCAGATCCGCCTTGTTGCCCGCGAGCGCAATGATGATGTTGGGGTCGGCCTGACGCTGCAGCTCGCGGATCCACGCCCTGGCCTTCTCCAGCGACGACGGCTGCGTAATGTCGTACACCACCACCGCACAGTTGGCGTTGCGGTAGTACATGGGTGCAAGCGACTTGTATCGCTCCTGACCGGCGGTGTCCCAGATCTCGAATTTCACGGTGGTCTGCGCATCCAGGCTGACGGTCTGCGTGAGGAAGGCGGCGCCAATGGTGCTCTCGCGGTAGTCGTCAAACTGGTCCTTGACAAATCGGAGCACCAGACTCGACTTGCCCACCGCCGACTCGCCGAGCAGCACGAGCTTGAACTGGAGCATGCGTGGATTCCTTGGAGCTGCCATGGTTGCGGTTCGAATCTGAGAGGAGCCGGGAATGGACAGCGAGACGTGGTGACGGGGCGCTCTGGTTTGCTGGGTTTAGCCAAATATGTCGCGTGGGCAAATACAAGCTAGTGCTCTTCGATCGAGCCTGCGATGGGGTCGAGATCCGGATGCAGTAAAGCGAGAGCTTCTTCGGAGGGCGCAAAACAACGAGGCGGATTGCAATCGATGGCGCAGGCGGTGATGTATGCGCGAGCGAAGCTGTGCGTGGCGTGCTGGTGTGGCAAGCGTTGATGGTGGATGGAGAAAATGAACGTGACGATGGTGGTGGTGGTTGCGATGGCGATGACGGTGGAGGCTGGTCGGCGTATAGGGGGGCTTGCACTGGTGCGTCGATGTGAGTGGCAGTTGGGTGAGAGAGTTGCGTGTGGTTATCGGCTTCACGGCAGCCAGAGCCGAGTGTGTGAATTTGACGCCCGCCCACCGCGTGATGCTCTCTCGCAGAGGCGCAGCTGGGGCCAACCCGCCGATGCGCGTGTTGTGCGCGCTCCCGTCCAGCAGCAGCTGCTGAGCCCCAGCTGAGTTTTGGCCAAAAAAAAAATCCGATTTTAGCCCGCGATTTCAAGCGGCCTTGTTTTTTTGGCGCTCCGCAACAGAGCTTTGGAAGAGCCACGAGCAGCAGCGGACAGTAGATTGTCAAGGGTGCTGCTGCCCTCATAAACCCTACACGCCGTCCGCCGAGGCCAAGCCTTGCTCTACGGCCACAAACCTCCACTTTTTCCGGTGGGCTGGCCGCACTGACCCTTGCTTTTTGATGGGGGCCGGAAGAAAGCGAACGGATCATCCTCACTCTCATCGGCACTGCTCTTGATGCGCACGCTCTTCTCGCCTCGCACTCTCGGACTGGCGATTTGCAGTTCCTCTTCGCGCCTCGCCACATCCCGCATCGTTCATCCTCGCAGCGCCGTCGCTGTTCCGGCTCGATCGATCATGTCGCAGCCCAACTGGCAGATCACCGAGAAGGTCAAGCAGAACGCCATCCTGGCCGACACGATGCAGGCGATGCACCGGATCGCGCCGCTCCAGCTCGCCGACACCTCGTTCGACAACGTCGGCGTCCTGCTCCAGGCGCCGCCCTCCCAGCCACGCGAGGAGAAGCAGGGGATCATGCTGGCGATCGACCTGACGACGGCCGTGTGCGACGAACTGCTCGCGTCGCCCGACAACGTCAAGGTGGCTCTGGTGTATCATCCGATCATCTTCCGTGGGCTCAAGTCAATCACGTTTGCGGATCCGCAGCAGACGAGCCTGTTGCGGTTGGCCGCTGCCGGCATCAGCGTGTACTGTCCGCATACGAGCCTCGACGCCACACCGGGCGGGATCAACGACTGGCTCGGCAAAGTCGTGTCGTCCGAGAAGCCGTTTGAGCAGCTCAGCACGGACAAGGCGCTGGACGAGCTCCGTGAAAGGCCATGGCCGGTGCTTAGTGCGTCAAAGAACACGCCGAAAGGATACGAGGCTGCCGGCATGGGAAGGCTCATCACGCTCGACCAGCCGCAGACGTTCGAGGAGATGGTCCGACGCATCAAGCAGAACCTCGAACTCGACCATGTGCAGGGCTGCAAGGCTTCCGACACGCCCATCTCCACCGTGGCCGTGTGTGCAGGCTCGGGCTCCAGCGTGTTTGCGGGCGTCAAGGCGGATCTTTGTGAGTCGGCCGCGTTGGCAGACAGTATGGCTCGCGCATCCTACTGACTGATCCACCACTTTTATCGATTCGTCAACAGACCTTACTGGAGAGCTCTCCCACGTAAGTTGCGACCACGCTAGCCCGTGAACAAGGTGTCGCACGACAGTCGGCTGATCTTGCTGCATTTGTTTTTTGCGCCATCTTGGTGTTTTTCTTACAGCACGAGGTTCTGGCGTACAAGGCCGCAGGAGCCTCGGTGATCGTCACCAACCACACCAACACCGAACGGTGAGTATCTCGCACTCTCAAGTGGCGTGCCGTTAGGGACCCGACACTGACATCAGGCTTTGACTTGGACACAGCAAATACCTGCGAGACGTGCTGCAGCACTGGCTCAGGCGCGAGATTCCGGCGCAGTACTCGGTGTCGGTCTCCCAAGCCGACGCCGATCCGCTGAGTGTATTCTAGAGGTCAAAGTTGGGGGCCAAATGCAGGAACAGCAGCGGCAGAAGCATGAACACCGAGATTTGTGCCCGATATGAGTCGAAGGCGGCACCCGATGGCGAGACGCGTGGAAGTGGGGCACAGGTGCGCTCGCCGGTGCAGCGCCTGAGAGAGACAGCTGGCAGGGAAATAGAGCACACACACGCGCGCCTCCCCAAAGGGCTGAAATTGAGAAGATCCGAGCTTGCCGCGTCAACTTGACCCAAGTCCGTGCAGCGCAAAGGCAGCTCGACGTGGCCGGCTTGTCGGCATCCACCACCATCCTGGCGCGCACCTCGTCTGCCTCTCCGACACCGCCAGCAACGGACTGCTAAGCAACGCGCGCCATGGCCGAGCTTCTCGACTCGCTGGACAAGCTGCCCAAGATCCGCCAGTTTGACGCGTTTCCCAAGACGCAGTCGATCTATACGCAGCGGTCGTCCAAGGGCGGAGTGCTGACGATCATCTCTGCGCTGGCGCTCGTGTTTCTGCTATGGACGGAACTATCGACGTATCTGTACGGCGAGCGCGGGTATTCGTTCGCCGTGGATAGTCAGATGCAGTCGACGATGCAGATCAACATGGACATGACCGTGGCGATGAAGTGTCACTACCTCACCATCGACGTGCGCGATGCGGTGGGCGACCGTCTGCACGTCTCGGATTCCGAGTTCAAAAAGGACGGAACCACGTTTGATATCGGCCATGCCGATCGACTCGATGCGCTTCCGCAGGAGGCGCTCGATGTGGGAAAGACGATTAGCAAGGCGAGGAAGAAGCCGCTGTATAGGAGGAAACCGCGCAACAAAAAGTTCTCGAGACAGGTGGCGTTTCACAAAACCGCACACGTCGTACCGGACGGTCCGGCGTGCAGGATCTACGGCAGCATGGAGGTCAAGAGGGTCACGGGCAATCTGCACATCACCACGCTTGGACATGGCTATCTCAGCATGGAACACACCGACCACAAACTCATGAACCTCAGCCATGTCATCCACGAGTTCAGCTTCGGCCCTTACTTTCCCGAAATCTCGCAACCGCTCGACTCGTCGGTCGAGACCACGGACAAGCGTGAGTCCCTTCTTTACCTCGCCCTACTGACCCGCTCGGAGTATGGATTGTCAAACTGACTTTTTTTTTTGATTTTGCTATGCTGTTGGGATGGGGGGGATGAACAGACTTCACAGTGTTCCAGTACTTTGTCTCGGCCATACCCACGCTGTTCATCGACGCGCGCGGGCGGCGGTTGCACACGCACCAGTACTCGGTGACCGACTACACGCGTCCCATCGAGCACGGCAAAGGCGTACCGGGCATCTTTATCAAGTACGACATTGAGCCGTTGCAGATGACGATTCGCGAGCGCTCGGTCTCGCTCGTCCAGTTCCTCGTGCGTCTCGCCGGCGTCGTGGGCGGCGTATGGGTATGTGTCGGGTACGCATTCCGCGTCACCACGCGCATCTCAACCCTCGCTACGTCGACCAACGATCGAGACTCGCCCGAAGCATACGCCGCCAGCTACGGCTACACCCGCCCCGGCATGCACAAGTCGCCCAGCTGGGTAGCCGCCAACGACGCCGTGGGCAAGCTCAAGGACAAATGGGCGAATTTCGGCGGCGACCTGGGCCGAACGCCCGGCCACCGCAAAGTGGATAGCGTCCAACAACGCATCCTCTCCGAAGAAGGTCGTGCCTTTTAAGCTTGGTTTTGAATCCCCATCTGCTTTTTTTCCAGTCGTGGCGGTGAAAAAGGTTGTACATTGCAAAAGAAGCGCGAGTGCAGAGAGAGCATTAGGCATCGACAATGGCCGTGTCCAGACCCTGCGTTTCTAGATGGTCGAGTCCCTTGCGGAGCGTGGCGATTTTGGCGCGCAGCGTACGGATGGCTTCGGGCAGCAGACGCTCGGGCGGGATCACGCCTGTGCTCTCCAGATCAAACAGGAAATGGTCTCGGACACGACCGAGCTTGACGGTGTGCTCGAACTCGTCGTGCCTAAACACCTCTCTGCTGATGGTGTCCTTCCTCGCGTCCTGCACGAACACCTTGCGCTCATCGCCCTCGCCGCTGACGCCGATGACGCCGGGCGGGAAGCAAGCGACGAACTTGTCCACCGACGCCGCGGGCACGGGTTGGAGCAGCTGGATGTGCGGCAGCAGGCGGTACGTGGCAGTAGCCACCGGCGAAAACTTGGCATGGTCCTTGCCGATGCCCTTTTCGCAGTGCAGCTCCAGATCCAGCTCCTGGCCCGGGCGCAGCTTGGCGATCAGGATGCGGTCGTGCACGGGACGTGGGGGTGCGTCGCCAAAGTCGTCCTCCTGCCCACCCTTGGCATCCCACTCGAGCGCGCCCGAGTAGACGTTGTGGCCGATGTACAGCTTGTCCGGATCCGTCTCTCCGCGTGCAGCGTTGCGGTTGCGCTCGCACTTGGCCTTGAGGTGGAAGACCACCGTGTTGCTGTCGTCGGCATCGTCGCCCGGCTGGCGCATGAGCACCTTGTCCGGATGAATCGCAAGCGGCACCAGCCCCAATCGGTGCGACAGCACCTCGTCCTGGATGATGCTTGTGTTGTTCCAGATGTAGACGTGCTCGATCGCCACCGTGGGCACCTCGGCCATCAGCACGCGCCGGATGGCGTTGGCGATCGACGCGTCCACCCCGATCAGGTCAAACTCGCACGAGGCGTCCGACAGGCGTGTAATGATGAGCTTCAGCCTCTCGCCGAGCGCGGCGAGCGAGAAGGTGTGCGCCTCGCCCGGGTGATGCAGCGGGAAGTCGGTCTCTGCCACCGAGCCCACCCGTTCTGGCAGGATCTCGACGAGGCGGCGCGCGTCCACCGCTGCCGACGACTTGGACTGCTCAATGATGGTCGCCGCGGCAGGGTCGTTGGCGATGCTGCCGCTCGGCTGCGACGATGAAGGCTCGTCGATGTCCATGGCGCTTTCTGGTGCTGATGCTGCCGCTGCTGCGTCCGCCTTGGACGAGCGCTTGGAGCCCTTGGGCGGCATTGTGAAGAGGGTTGGCGGCGGTGCCCAAGTGTGTGCGCAAGCGCAGGGCGAGAGTAGGGTTGGTGCTCCGGTCGCTGCTTCCGGTGTCGTTTCGAGCGGGGAGCAGCAAAAGAGATCGGCAACCAAAGGCGAGTGGTGCGGGTATCGTTGGGTGCTGATGATGAGGAATGGAAGGTCGTTCGAACCCTTTTTTTCTTCTTGCAGCAGCCGCAGAGGCTGAGGCTGCTGTGCGACTTTCTGAAGTGGAGTGCGAAGATGCGCCGCCGAACCGAAAAAAAATCCGTCGTGCAGGAGTCTGAAAAAATGGGCCAAGATGTCAGACCTTCTTCAGCACACAAGCTTGAATTCTGAATTTCCTGTTTTCCAGGCTCTCTCGCACGAACCGGCCGTGGACACGCTGGGCGCCTGCCTGTCCGTGCATGAGATGAGCGCACGGTGCGTGGAGCCTCTTCGCTCACTTTCGACGAGCGGCCCAAAATCGATTTCACCGCCGACCGACGGCCGCATTGGAAAGCGTCAGCAGCAGCAGCAGCAGCCAGCAGCAGAGCGCGCCTAGCGATCTCGAATCGGCTGCTCCACACCCAAATTCCAGCTCGCCGCACTCGTTGCTCAGTTCTAGTCAAGTCAGCTGGTCCTGAGGTTCGCCAACTCCACACGCCTTCCAACTTCCGTCTTCTTACAATCACAGTCCCCCCGTCTCGCGACATCAAATCCTCCAGCCTTTCCTTCAATCACTGCACAGCCCCACCGCCAATGGAGGGAATCAACGCAGACACCAAGCTCGAGTCGCTCACCGATGCGCAGCGTCTCGAGCTCGCCGAAAAGGTGCGCGCCGAGTCCACGGCGGGTCAGCCGCTCATCTCGTCCGTAGAGCCCATCGAGGTGCTCGAGCACGAGTACGCCAACAACGACGCCTTCCTCGGCAAGATCCAGTGGCTCAAGGAGGCGGGCTTCATTGGTATCCGACGCGCCAAGGGGGATGGCGACTGCTTCTACCGCGCGTTTGCCTTTGCGTTTATCTACAAGCTCATGATGATGAACGATCGACCCATGCATCACTTTACCGTCAAGCACGTCGATTCGACGCTGCATCTGCTCAAGGAGGCTGGATACGACGAGAGCGTGTATACCGACTTTTACGAGCCGCTGCGCAATCTGCTCAACCGCATGTACTCGACGGATCCAGAAACCAAGGAGCTCAACGAAAGCGCCCTCGTCGAAGCCATGAACGACGCCGAACAATCCAACTCGATCGTCGTCTATCTGCGTCTGCTCACCTCGGCGTTCCTCAAGCTCAACGCCGACGAGTATACGCCGTTCCTGTTTTCGCTCGACACGCACACCGACGCCGCCGCGCCCGACATGCAGTCCTTCTGCGCAAACCACGTCGAGGCCATCGGCAAGGAGGCGGACCATGTACAGATCACCGCGCTCTCGCGTGCACTCAAGGTCTCGCTCGACGTCGCATACCTCTCGCCCGCACAAGCACCGCCCGCCACACCGCTCGACGAAGACTTCCCCGCCGAACAGATCCAGTCGTCGGAAACCAAGCAACAGTCGTCAAACTCAATACCCGTCCCCGGCAACGAGGCCGCCTCGCGCAGACACGCCGCCGACAACCCCAACCGCTGCGACGTGGTCCGCTTCGAAGTCGAGGGCGGCCAGATCACCGAAATCGGAACCATGCTCCTCAGACCAGGCCACTACGACCTCCTCGTCCAGGCGCCCACCCCCGCCTCCCCAGAACCCGAAATCCCCGCCATCCTCTCCACCTAATTTCTCTTCCATTCGCCCTCGAGCTGTCGAATCTTCCCAATGCCCCCCTCTCAACCACCAAACGCACTCTCTTCCTCTGCAATCCCATCTTTTCTTGGCTCCCATTCTCGCGCACACATCCGCATTCAAGTCGTGTGCCCATTACATTCGCATTCGCATCCCATCGACCGCCGCGAGAGAAGAGGCTGAGCGATCAGTGGTTGTGATGTTGACCCGTATTGCCCGCAGCGCCGCTGAGGTTCCACGACGACTGCGGCTGCCAGAACGACGAGTTGTCAAACGCAGTCATGTAGTTCCACATGCGCTCCAGCGATTCCGGATCGTCGACCACGTTCGGGATGGACGCCGCCGCTGCTGCAGCCGCCGCCATCGCGTCGGACGACACGCCGCCCGCTTGCGACACAGCGCCAGCGGCGATCGGCGTCGAGAGCAGCATGCCCGCACCCGTGAGCAGTTCCGGCCCAGCGCCGCCCGATGTCACCGCCGCATTGCTCGTCGACGGCCACGCCACCGACGCCATCGGTTCGGCAAGAAGAGGCGTCGTAGCCGTCGAGGCATCCATGGGCAGTCCTCCGAGCAGCTTTTCCATGCTCTGTGCATCCACCGCCGCGTTGGCGAGTGGCGCAGCCATGTCGAGCTCGCCATTCACCCCCGCATCGCCAGTCACAATCAGCGGCAGCGCTGCAACCGCCTTGCCCGTCGCTGTCTCGCTTACACCCGCAGTCACGGCCGGAGCTGCCCCAACACCTCCACCCAAAGCCTCGTTGCTGCCGAGCACTCCTTGGCTCGGCACCACCTTGTCTCCAGCAGCTGCATCTTCGTGTTTCGAGTCGCCAGCTTTGCCGCTGTCGGACGCAAGCTTGGAATCCCCATTCTCGCCGCCCAGCGTGCCGCTTGCCGCAGGAGGCTTCGCCTCGCCCGTTTCGGCGGTTCGCGACACCGCATGAGCAGCCGTCGCTGGCGGGCTTGCGCCGGCCGAGCGGCTGTCGCCGGGTGCAAGGCTACTTGTGGTGATCGACGTGGCCTGCTCGCTGTCCTTACCCGGCGTCTGTGCCGCTGCGGCAGCAACAGCACCAAGGGCCCCCGCAGCTGCCACCGCAGGAGTCTCGGGCTCGAACGCCGCCAGCACCGACCTGAGGTACCTTCCATACGGCGTCGCCGAACCATTGCGGTGGCGCGGTGTCTTGCCCGCGTTCGTCATGCTGGTAGCCAGGCGGCGTACCAGCGCCAGCAGCGTTTCCTTGTCCGCAAAGGCGTACTTGTGCTGCAAGTTGGTCATGCGCACCGCCGATACGGCAGCATACACCGCCATGACCACGCGGTCGTTGGACCAGGTGACGAGCGCTTCCTCGGTGAAATCGTTGAGCACCGTGTCGATCAGTGAGATGGCCGAGGTCCAGCAGTCGACCGACACGGCCGAGCCCGAAAGGAAGCCTTCGTACTGCTCGGTCGCGCCGAGCACGAGCGAGTTGATGAGCAGGCGCGAGTGGTAGTAGAACAGCTTGGCAGTCGGCGCCCAGCGAATCAGGTACTTGCCTGCCGCCGTGCTCGTGTCGACCTCCTTGATCTTGTCGTCGGTGTTGATGCACCACGTCTCCTTCCACTTTTCCAGGTCGGCGTTGGCATTCTTGCGGAAGAACTCGAGTCCGGAAAGTCGGCGTTCGAACATGCTCTGGCCGCCAACACCGAGCGCGGTGGCGGTCTGTGTCTCGTCGAAACGGTCGGGGCTGGTCAGGTATGCATCAAAGGCCTCGGTGTGCTGTGCGGTGATGCGGCGCAGCTTGATGAGGCTGACCAGCGACACGTCCTCGGGAAGCGCAAAGTCCTGGCGATGCCACATGGAGCTCTGGACGATCATGCGGTCCTCCGAGATCGTCCACGGCCGGCCAGTCTGTGCGCTGAGCGTGCGGTCGTAGAGGAAGAGGTTGTACCAAAGCCGCTCGCGGTTGCGCACGCGCCGCGCCACCTGTTCGTTGCCAAGCAGATTCTCGCTCGGCGTGACCTTGCGATTGACGCCGACCTCGGTGGCGGTACGGATGGCGAAGCCGAGGTACTGCCAGGAGCGGTCGTCCACCAACCGGTTCGTCGGTCGGCTGTATGTGGTGAGGATGAGGAAAGCCTGGCTGATCTCGACGCTCTTGTACCCGCCGAGCAGGATCATGGGCAGCAGCTTCTCCTGCCAGTGCTTATCGAGCACTGCGGCGAGACGGGCGTCCTGCGGCGTATCCGAGAAGCGCGCAGCCATGCTCGAGATGACGGTGGTGAGGAAGGCCGATCGCATGCGCACAAAGGCGACGCTGTGCAGGAATGGATCAAACAGATCAAGCACCGGGTTGATACGCGCAAAGAAGATGTCGAAGAGCCGCTCGAGCTCGCGCAGCTCGACGAGGCCGAGCTCGACGGGGTCCAAGCCCTCAGTGTCGTCGTTCTTGCTGTGGAAGAGACTGAGGTTGAAGTAGCCCTTGCGCGATGCGCCTGCCTCGCCCTCGCCGCCCGAGGTGACGCCGCTGGCCTCCTTTGGCTTGGACACGGTCGAGATGGTCACCTGCTTGGCCTTGACAGACTCTGGGGCAGTCTCGTCGTCGAGGCCGTCGCCGTTCTCGGCGTCCGTGTCCCACTCTGCGAGCCTGCGTCTGCGGCTAGGCAAGCCGCCTCCGCGCGCGGCACGTGATCGGCCGCGCTTGCGCTTGCCAAGCATGGCAGTGGTCACCTCATCTGCAGGCGATTCGATGATCTCGCCAGGCGATGCGCCGTTGATCGCCGAAACGCCGCCCGGTTTCTGGCCGTTGGCCGCGGCGCCAGATACACTGCTAGAGGTTGTGCCAGCATCGCCACTGAGGCCACCGGGGCTTGCTCCGGATCCATAGCCTCGACGGGCCTGCGCCTTGCCCTCGCGGTACTCCCATGCGTCGTGGTCGAGTGTGGACGGCGTGAGCACGTTGGAGCGCCCCAAGGAAGCGGCCGAGACGGTCTTGGACGCCGAAAGCTGGCTGGCTACCGACGGCCCTGCAGCTGGGACGCTGGGGTCCGATTCGTCCATGGCGACAGGTCCATCGATTCTGGGCAGCTCGCCCTCGGGGAAGGATTTGGAACGCATGCTGTCCTTGAGGAACGGTGGCTGGCTGCGGTGACTGGCGTCGTTGGCAGCCTCGTCCGTCGACAATCCGCTTCGATTCGCGTGAAGCAGCGGCGGCAGAACGCGGTTGGCAGGCCACCTATTGCGCGAAGGGTCGTCGTCCTTGCGCCCGTATAGCGGGCGTCCGAGTCCCGTGAGATTGACGGCGGCGCTGACAGCCATGCGGTTGGAGGGCAGAGTGGGATGGAGCAGACCCATGGTCTCGACGGCTGCGAGCGAGCTTCGACTTCCCGGCTCGACCCTGCCGCCCTCGATCCTGGCAGCTGCTGCGTCGGAGGCCTGGGCGAGGAGCTTGAGCGGGTTGGACAAGACATAGTCGTGCTCCTCGCGTGTGGCGTCTGCGTCGTCCTCGAGCTCGTCCTGCTCGTCTTCGTACTCCTCGTCGGCGTCCGGGTCGTAGGCATTGCTGCGGCTGGAAGAACGGTGGTGGTGCGAAGACGGACCGTCGCGACGCTGGGTGCGACCCTTGGAGCTGGACGAGAGCGTCTGCGAGCTGCTGCGCTCGTTGTTCGAGCCATAGGGCTTTTGCTGCGATTGGCCTGGATTGGCCGGGGCATCCGGACGCCTCGAGGGAGACAGATCGAGCCTGGATTTGTGACTTCTCTCGGAGCCGAGCTGGCTGTCCCAGTGCGCATAGTTGTGGCTGGGTGCGGGTGCGTTGTGCGGATAGGGCCGAGAGCGACTGTGGAGGTAGGGATCGTGCTGCTGCTTGACCGAGGCAGAGGATGCAGAATGAGAAGTGTGGGGCGAAGAGACGGCGGCTTGGGAAGCGTGGTCGCGCCAACGCCCCGGACTGGGATGATCGTTGCTGTGTCGGCTGTGAGCGTAACTTGACGCTGACTGCTGTTGCTGGTGGTGCTGGGGTTGCTGCGGCTGCTGGTGATGCTGCGGCTGCTGCGAGTGCTGCTGGGAATAGTGATGGTGCTGATGCGACTGCTGGTGGTGCTGGCCGGACTGTGAATGCACGGCTGGCGGATGGTGAAGATTCGACTGCGGAGCGTACGAGTATGGCATGCCAGCATGAGCGAGGCCAGAGGGAGCCGACATGGAAGACGACAGGCCGGCGTTGATACCGTGGAAGCGGTCGTTGGAATAGTGGGAGGCAGAGCCGCCTCGTTGCTGTGCAGACTGGCCAAAGTCGCCGCCGCCCGAGTTCCATGCCTTTTCATTGAAGCTGGGTCGGCCGGATTGGCCATCGCCGGAGGCAAAGCCAGGATCGTGTTTGGACTGCACCTTGTCGGGAGTGCCGCGACCGTTCTTATTGGCTGACTGGTGCTGCGACTGCGGCGGCTGCTTGTGATGTGACTGGGAATGCTGCGTGTCGGATCTGCCGCCGGACGAGGTTGGGCGATTGGGCGAATCGTAGGACTGGCCGTCGCCGTTGCGGGCGGATCGGAGGTCGGAAGGCACCGAGAAGCGCTTGTTGGGCTTTCGGCCGCGCTTGTGCTTTTCAAAGAGGCACTCGCGCTGGTGCTTGACGCAGCGCTTGCACGGCACCTGGCCGTCGGTGGGCGCCGAGCACTTGATCTTGGCCGAGCGACACTCGAGGCACGCGATCTTGGCGCCCTGCTTGGTGTCGGCACCTCCGGGTCCATCGACGAGGACGCGCGGTTTATCGTCGTTGTCAAAGTCGGCGCCGGGCGACGCGGGAGATGCGGACGAAGCCATTGCAGATCGGGTCACGACCGGCGCGGCGGTATAAAATTGCACGGAGGACTAGGCTTGAGGATGTCCGATGGTGATGTGGCGGCCAAGAGCCGAAACGGGATCGAGAAGCGCGTAGATATACGGCGCCGATGCCGAAAAGGATGCACTACTTTTGGACGAGAATCACGGACGCATGCAAGGCGAGGTTGCTGTAGCGTTCAGCAGTGATGCATGCGATGGAGCGGAGGCTGGACGCTGGAGAGGCTGGAGGCTGTGGCGTGCGTGTACGTCGAGGCTAAGTTGGGATGCAGTGCGGTTTTGCGAATTACGGCTTCACCAGCGGGGCGCCAGCGTTTTCATTTGGCTGGGAGGATGGCGGACGGTGGTGGCTCGTGGGAGCGAGAAAGCCGTGGCGCGGTCCAGAGACCAAGCAGCTGCGCGGAGCAGGATCGGACGACGAGCGACGCCGGTCAGATGACGGCAGACGAGCGTCGATAGATGCGACGACGAGATGAGGGCAAGCCGGAGCGCGATGGTCGCGATGGAAATGTGTGGGAGCGCGAGCAAGCAACGGCGGCGGATGTAGCGGGCGTCGTGGCTTGGCGAGTGAGAATACCGAGCACTTAGATACGTCGGATGACTGCGATGGTTGGAGTGCGTGTGTGCGCGTTTGTGAGTGTGATCAGCGCGAGACGTCGCGAGTGATGATGAGTGTAGGAAGCGTGCCGAAAGGGAAAGTGTGCTGAGCCCAAGAGTGTGTTCGGGGATGGTGGGCGAAAGGAAAAGCGACAGGATGAAGGCGCTTTCAGCTGCACGAGGCGAGGCGAAGAAGCTTGCTTATTCCAATCCAGCAGAGCGGCGACTAGCCAGCTCAGCCTTGAGCCACCACCAACACCACCACCGCCGCCGTGGGCCGAGATTGCAGCGAGCGAGCCACGAGAAGCGCAGTGCCGTCAGCCTCTGCACATTTCACGCTAGCAGTCCCACTCTGCGCGGGCCCGCAGCCAACGCCCGCTCAAGCGAGCAGGCGGCTGCTGTGGAGAGCCGGGGTACAATTCTGCCCTCTGCACGCACGCGGCGGGCGGTGGGCCGCAGGCTGCCAGTAAATCCATGAAAAAAGCGCGAGCCTTTGGCCAAAGTTGGTTGGCTGGTCGACCGTGCGTGGCCGGGGAGGGCGGCGGCGGCTGCAAGCACGAATCTGTCAATCCCGGCCTAGGCGAGACGGCGAGACGGCGAAACGGACGCGACGGTGCCTGCCCCGGACCTCGAAAATAGAAGCCCCACGCTTTCTTGCGCTGTACCTGGCTCAGGGCGGCCAACGACTGCCCGTGATCAGCCGTGCATCTCTCCAGTCCATCCAGCACCGGCTCGGCAGGTCTTGATTCGATTCTTGGCTCATGTAGCCGTGTGCTGAACTACCCGTTGGGAGGCGATGAGAACAAGTGGCCGGAGCGGCGCATTCGACCGAGTCCGGGCTGCGAACGCACCGCTGGCTAGCCGAGACTGACACGGTACCGCCTCAGTTCGCGTTACCCTTGGGCTTGATCTTGGCCCAAGCCGGATCAAGAATCGGGTCTCAGCCTCTGCGACATCCACCTGCACCCTTGCGCCCCGACGCGTGCCCCTTCCTCGTAGCCGCAATCGCTATGGTTCACCACTGCTCCTAACCAGCATCGCGGAAAAGTTGGGTTCGCCGTGACAAAGACGTCGACGCTTCAGGGCGGGTACAGTGGCTGCAGCAGCTGTAGCTCGATTTAGAAACGCCGCACGCACCACCGCTGCTTGCAGATGCAATGCGATAGACTTAACAAACCCGCCTGCAGAAATTCCTCCCGCGCCTTCGTCTTTTGGTTGCATCTCGTTCCCGATTCACTCCAGCGATCCAAAGCCCCACCACACTCGTGCACGCAAATCAACCGTCAAAAGCATCATCTTGGCTTGCGTAGGTGCGACGGAAACGAGCCGTCAATCTATACAGTACAGCGAAAGCGCACGCGCGTATCTGCACTCAGAAGTGGATGGCCTTGGAGTACGACGCCATGGCGGCCTCCTTGAACGCCTCGGAGAGCGTGGGGTGCGCGTGGCAGGTTCGTGCAATGTCCTCTGCCGACGCCTGGTACTCGATGGCCAGCACGGCCGACGCGATCATCTCGCCCGCGTTGGGGCCGATGATGTGCACGCCCAGCACCTTGTCCGTCTCCTTCTCCACCAGGAACTTGACGGTGCCCTCGGCGTCGGCGTTGGTCTTGGCACGCGAGTTGGCCAGGAAGGGGAACTTGCCCGTCTTGTACTCGACGCCCTCCTTCTTGAGGTCCTCCTCGGTCTTGCCCACCCACGCCACCTCGGGGTGCGTGTACACTACCGAGGGGATCGCAGCGTAGTTGACGTGGCCGTGGCCCGTCTTGATGATCTCGACGGCAGCGATGCCCTCCTCCTCGGCCTTGTGCGCAAGCATGGGACCGAAGGTGGCGTCACCGATGCACTTGACGCCCTTGCAGGTGGTGTTGTACTGGTCGTCGACGATGATGCGTCCGCGCTCGTCCTTCTCCACTCCGATCGCCTCGAGGTTGAGGCCGTTGGTCACGGGGCGGCGGCCGATGGCGACGAGCACAACGTCGGCGTCGAGCTGCGACTTTTCGCCGCTCTTGGCGTCCTCGACGTTGAGGAGCACCTTGCCGTCCTTCTTCTCGGCATCCACCACCTTGGTGCCCATGCGGAACTTGAGACCCTGCTTCTCGAGCGTCTTCTTGAAGCTCTTTGCGATCTCACCGTCGATGCCCGCACCGCCGACCGAGGTGAGGAACTCGACCACCTCGACCTTGGCACCGAGGCGGCTCCACACACTGCCCATCTCGAGTCCGATGACGCCGGCGCCGATGACGATCATCTTCTCGGGCACCTTCTGGAGCTCGAGCGCGCCGGTGGAGCTCACGATCTGCTTCTCGTCGATCTCGATGCCGGGGAAGGGCGTCACCTCGGAGCCGGTGGCGATGAGGATGTTCTTGGCCTCCACCTCGGTCTCGCCGCCGTCGTTGAGCGCGACCTTGACGGTGGTGGGGCTGCTGAAGCTACCGGCACCCTTGAGGTAGTCGACCTTGTTCTTCTTGAAGAGACCCTCGATACCCTTGGTGAGGCCGGTGACGGCGCTCGACTTGGCCTTGAGCATGGTGTCGAGGTTGAGCGAGATGGAGCCGACGTCGATGCCGCGGCTCTTGAAGTCGTGCTGAGCCTGGTGGTAGAGGTGCGAGTTGTTGAGCATCGCCTTGGAGGGGATGCATCCGACGTTGAGGCACGTGCCTCCGAGCGAGCCGCGCTTCTCGACGCACGCCGTCTTCAGGCCGAGCTGCGCAGCCTTGATGGCGGCGACGTAGCCACCGGGGCCACCGCCGATGACGACGAGATCGTAGGGCTCAGCGCCGGTGGCGAGGCCGCGGCTCTGGACGCGGGGCAGCGCCGAGACGACACGCGGAAGCGTCGAGGACTGGAAGGCGCGCGCGGGGGCGGCGACCGACGATCGCGAGAGCAGACCGGAGATCATTGTGGCGAAGGCGTTTGGTTGGAAAGGAATCTCCAAGCGGCCAGCAAGGGAGACGGGAAGGGGTTACGGAGGGTGATGGTGGGAGTCGGGACAGGTGTGCAGCTCGAGTTGTGCGCAGGGTTCGCAGCCCAAAGCAGGAAGGAAGCGATGCGATCCGCCGCCCTGCTCATTCTCGCCACGCACCCACGCCTGATCTTTCTGAGACGTCTCCAAGTGGCACGGTCGGTCGGTCACCTGTCGCTCAGCTCGCTTTTTGGCGCTTCAAAAGATCTTGATTTTCTAGCCACTCTGAGCCCCAAACTGAGCCCCGTGGCTGAGAGAAATTCGTCAGCGGCGATTTCCTGCGCGCGCGTTCAACCACCAAGGCCCCTCCGTTCCGCCCCAAACCAACGTCGTCTTTTCGAAAATTAAAAAACAAAACAAAACAAAAATCCGAGAAAGATCAGGGTCAGCTGTGCGCTGCAGTGCCAACTTGGCTCCCAACAATCTTGCTTGCTTGCTTGCTTGCTTGCTGCTTTTCTGATGATTTCCACCGAAAAAATCGCGCGCCTGCTGGAGGGGACTGCCGTCAATTCCCGCCTGTCTGTCGGCCGTCGAAGCCGAATCCGAAGACGCTCATTTCCTCGCCAACATGACGGACGGAGACATCCGGTGCCTTCGCAAGGCCTGCATGGCTCACACTTCCGATGAATCGCTCGCCAACCAGCCCCATGTCAGCCTGCCAAAGTGCGACCAAGACACGCGAGCCGCTCCTTTCGTGGAGGCCTAACCCACCGCCTTGGCGCGCGTGCTTTCTGTTTGCCATCACAACCTCACTCATTCACGCCTTAACTCCAACACGGTGCACTTGACTCCATTGCGTTCCACATTTCCATCATGGTATAGGGCTGCCCGAGCTAGGGTGTGACGGCTACTGCTTCTTGGGAAGACTCGCGAGCCTCCAACCGTTGACATTGGCCATCGAGGCGGCGGTGGCACCCGCGCCCGCCTCGGAGCTTCCGTGGCTCCTTCGTCGTGCGAGCCCGCCAAAGCTCTCGCGGACAATGAGATGGAGGCACGTCACAATGATCACGTCCTTGAGCTCCTCGCGCGTGAGACCAGCACCGTCGGGGCCCAGCCCGGTACTGCTCAGGTCGGGCAACGGGAAGGGCACAGCAAGCTGGCCGACGAGCTTGGGATGATGCGGCGCAGGCGAGAGCGTGCCGAGCGGGATGCGCGTGGTCGGTCCCAGCACCAAGTGGCAGTTCCAGGGCGTCTCGCTGTCCTCTGGATCCGACTCGTCGCCCGAATCGTCGCCGTGCGGGGCCGAGGATCCTGCGGCCGAGGTATCGACCGAGCGGCGTGGCGAGCGGTGTCCTGCGCCCGACACAAACGACGACGGCCGCGAGGTGGAGCGCAGCACGTCGCCGCTGCTCAGCCTCGGCGCGGCATCATCCACAGCGAGCGACTGTGCCGAGGTGGACGTGGTCGGATGCAGCGAGCCATTGGTGCGCGCCGGCTCACCCATGTGACGATCGATGCTCGTCACCGACGCATTGAGCGAGACGCTGGCGCGCAGCCGTGCCTGCATCACTTCGGCGCGCCGCCGGCTGCGCGACTTCCTCGAGTCGCGCGACCACTCGAACCGAACTGGGATCTGCGACGCTGGCGGATGCACCTCGCTGCCGCCCATGCGGTTGACCAGGTTGAAGCGCTTCCACACACTCGCCAGGACCGGATTGGCGCCTTGCCCATCGGCTGCCCGAGGCGCCGCTCCAGTGCGACTCACAAGGTGGCCGTGCTCGCCACCGTCGTGCGCCACCCTGCGGTTCCACTTTCGCACCGTCCAATAGTATCCCTCGGTGCGTTTGCCTTCCACGACACCGGCGCCGGGCGAGAACTGCGGAATTTCGTGGTGGCCTGGCGCGCGTGCGGGATCATTCGGCTGTCGGCCAAACATATTGTGCGAGTTGGAAGATCCGCTGCCCGTGGCGCGATCCTGCGTCGCTGCGCTATCGGGCCCGAATGCACTCGTTGCACCTGAAGAGCTCGCAGGGCGCACGTTGAGCGAGAAGCGCTTAAACTTGCCGAGAAGCTTGCCACCCAGATTCGCTTCGACGCCACGCGCCTCTGGCGTCATGGCTTGGTAGGATGTGGGCGGTTCGACTCCCGGTGCGGCACCGGCAGCCAAGCCGGCATTGTCGCGCGTAGGAGCCGAGAAGGCCGACGCCTCGTCGATGCTGTCGGACGAGTCGGTCTCGTTGCGCGGAGACGCAGACGAGGCAAGCGGACCGTGCACGGTGGACGAGCCATGCTCGGCCGCCGCATTGCGGTAGAGCGTTGCCAGATCGTTGACGCCGCCGACGAGCTCGGCGGGCTCGAGCACGCCGAAACCGTCGAGGTCGATGCCCTTGCGCACGTACTTGGCCACCTTCTGGTCGGTTCCGGCGTCGCTGACGGTGGTTGAAAGGATGGTGTGGAAGTTGAGGTTGTAGAGCGGTGTCACGCGTCTTCCGGAGCTGGTGGAAGCTACGGAGCCCGCGGCGGAGATCTCGGAGCCTGCGGATCGTGTCGAGGTGATCGAGTCTCTGCGACGGAGGTCGTTGGAGGAGCTGGGGGTGAGCTCGGGATGCGCGGCGGATGAGTCCATGGACGATCTGCGCTGGGAGCCTTCGCGACGCTGGAGCTGCTGGGGCATGACGAGCTGGATCTGGAGGTTGAGCGGATTAGCCTGCTTGCTGGGCGGTGGCTTGACAATGACGAGAAGCTCGGGCGGGGCGATCTTCTTGCGACGACGTGGTGCCGAGTTCTTGGCCGATTCGGGCTGGGTGGCGCTCCATGCAGCTTCGCTGTCGACGCCGCCGAGCGTGGAACTGAAGGCGGTGAGGCGATCATGGGTCAGATCCGAGGCGCCGGCCATGGACTGGGGCCTGCTGGCGGTGGGACGGATGAGCGACGGTTCGCGGGAGAAGGGCACCACGGCAGGCGAGTCGGCTGAGGCTCCATTGTCGCTGGCCTGGCCGTTGAGCGTAGCTTCGGACGTCTCGCGGTGATGGTCGCGGGCGGACATGCCCCAGTCGGGCTGGGAGGAGAACTGGTAGGGAGCTTTTGGCGTCATGGAGGTGGCGCGATCGATGGGAGACATGGGATTGGAGGCGGAGCTGAGGGCGCGGTTGCGAGATGGATCGGCTGGCGGCTGTTCGACATCGACGGCGAGCTTGTTGGAGCCGACCCAGCTGCTGAAGATGCTGGTCATGGCGCGAGCCTACGCTTCGACGCTGTATGCGGCCGAAAAACGATAGAGCTGCGTAGCAAAGGAACGCTATACGGCCGGCGTCACGCTGGAGAAAGCGGTGGTGGCAGCGCCGACGTGCCGTAGAGACGGTGAAGTAAGTGGAACTCGATCGGCTTTGCCTTACGGACCGAGCATCCCTATGCGGTGCAACCGAGGTATCGATGGGAGGCTTCGAAGCGCAATGGGCTACGCAGGTGAATCCGGGCTCTCGCTCCAAATTCGAGCGCTCAAGTCAAGTGGTGAAGTGATGCGAGGTGGTGATGCGGCTGCGACAGAGCAAGCTGGGTGTGTGTGTGCGCCGCGGAGGGAGTGAATTTGCGACCGGAGCGCGACGTCGGGATGTATGCGATGCGAGTCTAGTGGTGCATCGTGTGACGGCGTGACGACGTGAAGGGTATGGATGTCGAATGGCTTCCGACGAGGGAGACGGTGAGATGGAGGTGAGTGGGGAAGGGTCGGTAGCATTCAACAGCTGATGACGAGCATCGGTCCATCCGAGCCGGGGCGGAGCAGCGCTGCATCCAACTTCAGCGCCAGCGTTTGGCAGCGTGGATGCGGCTCACTCGAGCTCAAGCGATGCGACCAAAGCGAGCCTCGCCTCGAACCTGAGTCAAAAAAAGTCGCGAGCCAGAGTCGCGGCCTCGTGTGGAGTAAGCAACGCGGAACTGGCGATCCGCAGCAGGGCAGCAGTTGCGAGTAACTTTGCGGCGGCTGGTCCGGCTGAGTGAGGCCGTGCAGGCAGCTGGCAGCTGGCAGCTGGCGGCAGGCACAGCAGGCACAGCAGCCAAGCAACAGCGATCCGATGCTCCTCGGCAAGCTTGGTCCGTGGCAGCGGCCTTGAAATTCCGCCTCGTGAAAATTAGAGCGCGTGCTTTTTTCCCTTTAATTTCCCTGGTCCTGCCCCCTGTGCACCGCGGAGTGCCATCGAGATCGACGTTGCGTGTGTGTGGTTACGATGCCGCCTGAGCGAGCTACAGGTATCCGCTCGCCGCTTTGCTGCTTGCTTTTCTCATGAAGCTTTCAGGCGAAACGCCAAACAGCGACGCTCGACTGCAAAGAAACCTCCGCCGCGGACATGCAAGAGGCGGGAGCATGCGTTGGGCCAAGCACGACCGCACACGTACGAGGCTTGCAAGGCTTGCTGGCTGCAGCTGTGGCTGTCGTTTTTCCTTGTCCGGTTGCCGCACAGATGCACCACACGACAATGGCAGCCACCGCGGAACTTCCGACATCCGCTTCGTCATTCACGGTCCGACAACCGCCCGTCGACGTGTTGTTTCCACTTGTCCGCTACTCATTGTCCAGCAGGCCACGCACTGGCTTCGCCCATCCTACCGAGCTGAATGGAAACGCTAGTAGGCGACAAAGGACATCGAAGGGGTCGGCAGACAGTGCGAGTATGCAGCCTCGCAGGAGCGGCTGACCGGAACCGACGCTCCGCGAATCGCGCTGGTCCGATTTCGTGTCGAAAGAAACAAGAAAGGGCCAACCGCCGCTCGGAAGTGCCGATTCGGACCACGGAGCAAAATCTCGCACACTGTGCTTCGTCATCGAGCGCCGCCTGTCTCTCCTCCCGCGGCTCCCACGTCTCTTTTCCCGGCGCGGCTCTTCCGAGCTTGCCCTCGCCTCCCCTCCCCGCGCCGCGCGCCGCTCGCCGAATCGGGTCGATCGGTTGCGGCCCTGACTGAAGCTTTTCATGCTTTGTGGCAATGACGCAGCTTTGCCAATCCAACACCAGTCTCACCCAACTCTACCGTGGCTGGGAATGAGCAACATTACGATCCCGTTGCTGGCCGTTGACCAGCCCTGCATACCGGCAGGCTGACCGGGGCTGGATGCATCGCGCGGAGATGGCTCGTTGGTACCGCGCGGGGTATGTGGCGACCTTGCTTCGGAGCTCATCTCGGAAGATCAACAGGGCACCGCTTCTCCTTCGGAGTTGCAGACGGTGAGGGTGTACTGGACCCTGGCATGCCCGCACAGCCTTCGCGACCGCGTGCCCTGCGATGCTTTCTCCCCGCTTGTAGCTATGCATGGCAGTGCCAACCCCCGCGGTGTGCAGCGCCGTCGGCTCGAGCTGCAGTGTCACTTTGCCAGGTGCAGCAACCAGTGCCGAGCATTCGACGTGCCAACCACGCTGTCCGGGAAAAACGAGCGGCGAAAAAGGAGGCCTAAAAGATGGTCACAAAATACATCGCATTTCACTCGCAAGCATGCTGTCCACAATCCAAGGGCCAGAGCAACCCCATCATCCGATCAACCCGAAGCTGTGCCAGCAGCTAGCACAGCTTGCGACGGGTCGAGCCGCCGTCACTCGAGATCGGATAGATAGAGGCTTGATCGGGAGATGCCAATTCGGACGCGTCAAGACGACCCTGCGTCGGGATGCACACCGAAACGCTCAAAATCGAGGCCGCTAGAAGTTCAACACGGCTCCCCGCCATGACGTCGAGCATGGCCTCGACGGCCTTCACCGACGAGTGGGCGCAATCAACACCCTCTATATGCAGCTACGATCTCACCGAACAAGATTATACCACGAGCACACGGACAACCTCCATAGGCACTTGGATCAAAGGCAGCGACACAGCATCTCGACTCGACAATGGTCTCACCGACAGTGATCAAGGCGCTAGCACGCGAGCTGGCCACACTTGCACGAAGTCCGCCTGATGGCATTCGGGTCTCGCTGGATGATGCCGATGTGCTTTCGTTCAGTGGCTGGGTCTCGGGTGCGCCATCGACGCCTTACGAGGGAGGATGTTTCCGCATCACATTCGACTTTGACGGGATCGACTTTCCCGCCCATCCGCCACGCTGTCGATTTGCCACGCCCATCTTTCATCCGAACGTTTCGAGCGCCGGTGAGATCTGCGTCTCGACGCTGCAGAAGGACTGGACGCGAAATCACGGTGTGCAACAGATCCTGCTGGCCATCAAGTGTCTTCTCATCCACCCGAATCCGGATAGCGCCCTCAATCCCCAGGCGAGCAGTTTGATGCAGGAGGACTGGGGGTCGTTTGTGCAGACGGCTGCCATGTGGACACAGATCCACGCTGCAAAAGTTCCGCCCTGCTTTCAAGATGCGATGCAGCCAACACCAAACACCACCGGCAAAGTTGCGGTCGCACAACCACCACCGCGAGCCAAAGCTGCAGCTCCACCGGCACCTAGACGCGGTCTACGCCGCCTGTAAATCACACACACCACCACATCAACGAATCGAAATCATACCCGCAATACATAAAGGATCAAGTCGAAAGCAACTGAGATTGCCGTGATGGAATTTTGTAACCCCGCAGAGCCTGAGTCTGGGGAGATATGGACACAGTGAGTGTAAAAGGAAGAGGGTGGAAGGACAAGGGCGTCCATGCTGCATAGACGGCCTCGATGGATCATCCGCCGACTTGTCGCAATAACTTGTCGGCGAAAGAGCGTGTGATCCGAAGCATGGTGTTGACGTGGAGACGATGCGATTAGTAGAAGGTGTTGGGGCGCTGGCCGGCGAAGGTGCCAACGTGACGGGGGCGGCGGTGGGGGAGGGGGAACTTGAGACCCGGAGCCATGAGCTGCTTGATGTAGGGGCGCTTCACGTCCTCGTTCTTCTCAATCTCGGCAATCTTGAGAATGTGGATCGAGGCGAAACGGGCACGGTGGCGCGCAGCCATGTCCTGGTACAGCGACTCGGCAGCCTCGGCACGCGAGAGCGCACGGAACTCCTTGTACATGTTGTGCGTGCCCGAGCGCGAGTTGTATCGCAGCCACACGGCGAAGTTCTTCACCTTGAGGGGCTTCTTCTCGTTGATCTGTTCGGGTGAATGGGAACAAGGTCAGCATTCCTGCTCTGTCCTTTCTGCTTCCCGGCATCGAGAAAGGTGCAATCCAGTACGCCATGCTTTCCAGCGTCGCAATCCAGCAAGAGACTGCAGCGAAATCCAATCAGGTACGGCCCTCCAGACATTCTTTCCACGTCCATGCGACGCTGCCCCACTGATGCGACATGGCCTGCGTTGTGACGGCGAGGTCATCGTGTCCGTGATCCTGCTGCTGCGTGACTCTCTTCTGTTCTCCTGCTGGAATGCTGATGCGGTGGAATGCACTCCTCCTCGATGCTGACTTGCAATTGCGCGTGCGAATGATGCAAATACTTACGGCGTGGATGGCAACGATCTCACCAGTGGCCTTCTTCATCTTTCGGAGCTGACGAACGAAGTACCAGAAGCGGGACTCGGCGACCGACTTGTTGACGGCGAAGATCCTCATGCGGTAGAGCTTGGGAGAGGGCTCCTTCTCGGTGGGAAGGTGGCGTCCAATCACCATGTACTCAGTGAGGCGAGTCATCTTGAGGACTGTGGGTGGTGGACAACAAGAAATGGCGGCGTGGTCAGTATGCGGGTTCGCATAGTTGACGAACGGTCGGGCAACTTGATCGCATCAACGCAGGCAAGCTCGGCGGAAGAGCGACAGGAGACTGGTGCTGTCCTTGGCGGTGTCTAGTATGCTGGTGATGATTAGCCTGCTATGGCGGTGACGTTCCATCATGTCGGCCCATCGGAAAACGGAAGCATAAATGTCGACCCTCCAGTCCTGGCAATCGTCTGCCGGCTGCAACACTGCACTGCTGAGGCAGTTCAGTCGAAGACATATGCAAGATCGACTTGGACGGCTGGCATGCTGGGCTTGTGGAGACTGCCACCAGAGTGCCTCCTACGATCCTATCTGAACATCTGCCTTTTGCCAAATCTTCCGACAGTTTCTAGCCTAGCGGTCTGGCGAGGTGGTGGGCAAGTCGCACTATGCCAAACGTGGGAGAACAAGGTCGAGCTGATGCTGATGCTGATGCGTACTAGTACGGATGTGGTCTGTACAAGATGCTGCTGCTTTGTTGGTCTGATTCGCAGGCGGCCTTTCGAGATGGTGATGGACAGCGGTGATGCGAGTGCGATGTCGAGTGCGAGCGTTGATGATGCGTGTGCTGATGCGATCAAGATGTTGGGCGAAACTTACGTATTCTGTCGACGGGGGAGGGAGGGGTGGTCGTAGGGTGAAGCAGGAAGGATGGCGCCGAACGATCTCCAATGGGTCTCCACTGCGCTGCACCACCGAGTTGAGCGCTCACCGCGGCAGTCCGTCACTCGCATCCGCACTCTCTCGCCTGCCCAGCCGCAGTCCGACCTTGGCAGCCTTCGCGGCCTCTCTCCCTCTCCTTCTCCCTCTCCCTCGCTCGCCGTGGGCTGCCACCAGCTGCTGCCTGTCCTGGCTTGCTCAGCTCGAGGCGCCCACAGCCGATCGAGTCGAGAGCTCGAGCTCATTCCGCGCTGTGCTGCCGCCGATTCCCAGCTACCCAAACTCGCAGTTGCTCACGGCTCTCCTTTGGATGCACCCGAAATCCCAAGCGCAGCTGGAATTCTCGACCGAGCCCAGTTCTGAAGAAATATAGTTATACACGTGATTGACCTGCCTCACGTGATGCTTTTAAAATCTGAGCGAATCTGGCTGATACGGCGGCGTAACACTTGCGAACGAAATCCTAAATCGATCTTACGCCGGTGACCTGCCAATCGGCGATACTCCGATTCCCTCACGACACGCCAGGCCTGGGCTAGCCTGCTCACTCGCTACCAACGTTGTTCACCGCCATACTGGCGCCCATTTAGGATTATACGAAATCTGCTCGCCCCGAATCTCAGCCACCGTAGCAGGTGCATAGTAGGAGTCTTCTGCGCTCACCGTCGCTGGGGTGTTCGTGAGCACGAGACAGTAGCGAGGCGGCCGAAGGTGGTTTGGCCGGTTGGACCTGCTCTAACACAAGGTGGAGGCGCGCCGCGAGAAATTTCGGGCAGCAGAGCTGTGTGTTCAAGAGCGTGATCGCATAGGCGCAACTGAGCGCGAAGGAGCGGAGGCCGAGTTTGAGTGGATGGCCGTCGAGGGCGGAATTTGATGCATCGGCTTCGCATCTGGTGCTCGACTGTACCTTTCCTCGCATACTTCTTCTCTGTTCCCGGCTCCACCATCTCGATCTCTACCCCACGTCCCACCGGCTACTGTAAATTTGCAGCAGCATCAGGAAAGCAGCACAGCTCACCGTCCTTGCCGCGCTGCCGAGGATTCTCCGCTCGACTTTCAGCACCCTCGCTCGCTAGCTCTTTCCGGCCGGACACCGTGGCTGCTATCTGCTCCGTCGCTCGCTCGGTGGCCCTGCATACATCCGAGAACGCCACACCCTGCACCGCGAACACACCGACATGCTCTTCGACGAAGCACACACCGACGACATCAAGGCGTGGCTCACCTCGGAGCTAGGCCCCATCTGCGATGCGGATCCAGAGGTGCTCGCAGACTATGTGCTTGCGCTCCTCAAGCACGAGGGCCCCGAGGAGGAGCTCCAGTCCATGCTCACAGAACAGCTCGAGGACTTCCTCGCCGCAGAGACCGAGCCCTTTGTCACCAAAGTCTTCGCTGCCCTAACCGACAAGTCGTACCTGCCCCAGGCGCAGGCGCAGCACGCCCAAGACTCCGACAACGCCCAGCTCGCCGCATCTGCATCCACCTCCAGCCTCACCGCCGACTCGTCCAGGAAGAGAAGAGCCGATGACGACGCCGATGCCTCCACACGCTCGCCACCGCGACAGTCGCGACGCGTCCACGACTCCTCAGCAGCCTCGGAAGATCCAGCCGCTCGTGGCCGCGAGCGCGACTCCAGGGAAAGGCACGACAATGGTGATGCAAACGGTGCATCGAGCGAAGGCAGTCGCAGAGAGCCCCGCAAACAGCTTTGCAGGGACTACCACAACAAGGGATTCTGCCCGCGCGGCGACAAGTGCAAGTTTGAACACTCGTCCGGCGTGCTTCCCGGCGCGCCCAATCCTCGCCAGCAGCCCGCGCCTTACCACCTGATGGGTCCAGGCCCAGGAGGACCTTCCAACGGCATGCAGGGTCCTCCCATGATGTTCCCAGGCGCTCCCTACGGCATGCCTCCACAGGGCTGGCATCCGAGCATGGGGCCCGCACCGGGCATGCCCGGCGGCCCACCTCCTCAGTCGTCGACACCTGGCATGAACGGCGACGCACAGAACTTGGCAAATCGCATGGGGCATCCTCAACAAGGTCCGGAGGCGGGCGGCTTCGCGATGGGTGCGCCATTCAACGGCCAAGGCGGACGCGGAGGCGGCATGGGTGGACGTGGCCGCGGGCGGGGTGGTGGACCTCCCGGCACATTTCAATCCTCGCGCCGATCCAACACGACGCTGGTCATCGAAAACGTGCCTGCCGACAGCCTCGACCTGATCAAGGTCAACGAGTACTTTAAAAAATTTGGCACCATCACCAACATCAGTATCGACCAGCCGGGCTCCAAGGCGCTCGTGAGCTACTCGCAGCCGGGCGAGGCAAAGGCTGCGCACGAGAGCCCCGACGTCATCTTTGGCAACCGCTTCGTCAAGGTCTACTTCCAGCGCCTCGACGAGGCGGCGGGAGCAGCACCTACCCCGCGACCGCCTCAGTCCGCAGCAGCGCCTGCACTTGGGTCGCATGGCGCGCACAGGGGCGGCTTCGTGCCGGGCAAGTCGTCCAGCGTGTACCACGCTCGTCCGCCAACCGGAGGCGCCGGCGCTGGAGCAGCTGCAGGCGGCATGTCGGAAGAGCGCAAGAAGCTGTTTGAGGACCAGAGGACCAAGCAGGCGGCGCTGGATGCGCAGCTGGCGGAGCAGAAGAGTCTGCTGGCCAACTTTGGCAACAAGGATCTGTCGGCCGACGACAAGAAGGCGACCATGGCCAAGCTCAAGAAGCTCGGCGACGAGATCAAGGCGTCGACGGATGCGGTCAAGGCGGCGGTGGAGGCCTTGCAGGCTGCACCGAAGGATGCTGCGCCGTCTGCCGGCGGAGATGCAGGCAGTTGGAAGGCGGAGAAGGAGAAGCGCGAAAAGGAGCAGTTGGATCGCGAGCTCGAGCTGCACGCCCAGGGTACGGCGGCTGGATCGACCACGGACGAGCTCAAGAAGAAGCTCGAGTCGCTCAAGGCCGAAGCGGCGTCGCTGGGGATTGATGGAGCGCAACAGTATGGATATGGTGGACGTGGACGCGGGCGCGGAGGGTTTGTGCCGCGTGGACGTGGAGGCTATGCGCCGTATGCGCGCGGAGGAGGAATGGCCAATCGGTCGCTTCGAATCGACAACCGCACGACACGCATCAAGATCGACAGCCTTCCGGAGGGTGCTGATGCCGACAAGGTGCGTGCGCACTTTGCGGCGTTTGGCGAGCTCGACTCGTTCGACCCCGCAGCGGCGACTGTGGTGTACAAGGCGCGCAACAGCGCTGAACAGGCCATCCGTGCCGGCGCCGAGATCGCAGACGTAGGTGCAGTCAAGCTCTCCTGGATCCAACCGCCCCCGTCGGAGAATGTTGCCACCGATGCACAGGCTGCGGATGCCGAGCAGCAGTCGGCACCGCGCGACGCCGACGACGAAGACGACCGCGACTCCAACTGGAAGCGCTAATCATTCACCCACTTCGAGCCTCCTTCTATAGTCACGCATCCCTCCCC